>NC_044321.2:39051607-39184328 GCF_007474595.2 Lynx canadensis
GCACGTATGTGTGCTTATGTATACCTATGTGTACGTAGATAAACTTGGAGGTGGCTAGATAACATCAAAACACTGTAGACCCCTGGGGTTGCTTGGGTTATTTCAGGTCACTATAGGCCTCGGCTTATTCACGAAGAAACCAAAAACGCTCTGATAAATTAGAGATGCAGATCTTTAGAGAAAAGTCGAGATGGCGAGTGATAGGCATCAGGCTTGCCGCTTCTGTTCTGTTGGTGGTATCCTGCACTGGGCAGGAATCCAGAATTGAGAAGGGGAAAGTGACTTGGGAGCAAGAGAGCTGATGTCTCCGGTCGAGGAGCTCCATAACCAGAGATAATAAAAGCGTAGATTGGTTTACTCACAGAGCACATCTTCGTTTATCTATCAAATGATATGGGTAAATCTCGAACCAAATTTAAGCCAGGATTTTAAAGAATTGGGCAACAACTCATTGTTTCCTTCTTTACTGGGCTTGGGGAAGGTTTCAAAAAGCGAGAAAAGGGTTTAAAATGGGATAATAATTCTTTCTTCAGTGCCTTTCTCCACTTTGCATTGTTGTATTACAGTTTCGTTGCCCTCGCTTTGAAATATTGTAAACAGTGTTGGATGCTTATATGTTGAGAAGATAAAAACTTTTCATGTTATGCACAGTTCTGTCCTTGGCGTTAGGACTGAGAAGTGTATTTTCAGTGGAAAAGGCTGATAGTCACTGTATAGACAACCACCTACATCAGTTCCTTCAGGGAAATTCCTATTTGTTTCAGACTTGACCTCAAGAAAGCAGGGAGTCAGTGTTTGCAGTACAGTAAGAAACTGCTAGATACAATTTGATTACATGGTTTATTCTGACTACCCTGTTATTTTCACATGTATAGTTATTTTTTAAAGTGTTAGTTATTTTTAATCTGAGTCTTGTTTGGTCCATTAAAATGTTACAGTGGCCAGAGCCATACATCAAAAGGCGCGCCTACAATACCTTTGCTGCTTTTATGATTTAAAATTATAATTGCACCATTCGATGGTTGACTCAACATCAGCTCCCGTAGTCATGTCTCACCTTTTTCTCTTCTATTTTAAAAATGAAAGCAGCTGCATTTTACATTATTTTACTTTCCCATTTCCCTTTTTTCTTTTGTTACAGAACTGTAGAAATGATGGAGGCAGAATTCTGCTCATCTATCAAACCCCGTTTTCTAGTCTCATCTCTCAATGTCCAGAATGTTGTAGAAGCTTAAATTTTGGTGCCATGTTTAATTAGCATGGGATACTCTTTCCTGGTGCAGTTTTAATTCTTGGTCCAAATCTTCCAGTTCCTTAAAATGTTAATCGTGAACTTGATGGTACACCCATCTCCTGCTCTAGGAAACAAATTTTGTGTATTCGGAGTCATATTTTGTTTACATCTCAAGGTGAAAGAGTGGCAGATATGCAGTTCAGCATGAAAATTATTTATATGTGTATCATAAGTGGAGGTCTATTTTGCATTGATTTAATGGTAATACTTGAATTGTTTCTTTACCAGTGTTAACCACCTATTTTCTACTTCCATGGAGTTCAAAATTAGTACTGATTTTATACCTAAATTTAAAAGTTTAAATGTATCGTGGCTATCTTTAAATGTACAGGCCACTCGTGGTTTGATGAGAGATGTTGTGGGTAGAATATTCATTTATTTAACCTTTAACCTGAATTGTTAGTGGAACCTAAAATTTCTTTTAATAATAACTTTTATTAATAACGTTTAATAACTTAACAATATTTCACTCAATATATATTAATAATATATTAAAATAATAATATTTAATAATTTTTATTAATAATTTTTAATAATAACTATTTCACATACTGCAAAAAAAAAATCAGTGATTTTAAACTTTAGTCATTATTCCTTTGAAGCCTGCCATGAACCGTTTTGTTTTTACTTGGACTTATAGGTGAGGAAATCCAGAAAGTGACACCTGTAATGCTGTTTAGTGTAACATCTCAAAAGTTTGTAGCAGTGGAATTTCAAGCCTTTGTGTTCATTAAGGCCAACCAAAACAGGCTGATTTGTAAGGTTTTTTCTCTTTGGCAAAAACATAGCAAAATACAGAAAATTAATTTTGTTTCAACCTGTATTCTACAATTTGCAATGAAAAATTGCTAATTCCTTCTTCAATAAGTAAATACTAAGTTTAACTCCCCACCATAATTACAATTTCTGAATTCTTAACTAAAACTTTAATGTTTTAAGGATACTTGCTATTTTATAATGCATTGATAATTTTTGAACTTGTAATAACTGGGTGAAGTTAACCTGGAATGAATTGTAAGCTCAGAATTGCATCTTGCTGATTTTCGAGTTGAGCAGAAACTTTAAGAAATAGGAAAAAAAAATTTTAACACTAAAAGAATTATATTTTGGAAGTGATTCTACCATATTTTAACAATTTAAATTTTTTTTTTTTTTGAACGTTTATTTATTTTTGGGACAGAGAGAGACAGAGCATGAACGGGGGAGGGGCAGAGAGAGAGGGAGACACAGAATCGGAAACAGGCTCCAGGCTCCGAGCCATCAGCCCAGAGCCCGACGCGGGGCTCGAACTCACGGACCGCGAGATCGTGACCTGGCTGAAGTCGGACGCTTAACCGACTGCGCCACCCAGGCGCCCCCATATTTTAACAATTTATAACTTACCAAATGTGGTACTTTAATTCATTTAAGGAAAAGAAACCCCAGCTACTAGTAAGTAATTATTATATAGAGTATCAGAGAATGGATAGCAACTATATGCCTCATTTGGAATCTTGCTGAATTTTAGTAGCCAAGGAGTTACACAGAAAATTCTTTACAGATTTGAGAGGCAAAAAAGAAGAGATCATTTCAGGTTTGCAGATTATCACAAAGATATTCTGGTGATAATTGCTGAGATGAGACATAGGAAGAGAGATAACATTCTTTTTTTTTTTTTTTTTTAACTATTATCTAGACCTTTTTGGTCAAGTTATTGTTTTCACATTTAATGGAAAGAATCTGATGGTAGAAGATGGTGGAGAGGAAATTAGAGTTCGCGTTGGTTCTTTAGGTGAAGAACATAAATTGGAAAATTATGAGCAAAATAAGGGATGTCATCAGTAACTCATGTGTTGTAGTATCTTGTCTATTGTTTTTCTTCAATGGAAATACAGGAATCAAGCTAAGTATTTGCTGAAATTAATTACATTGCTCTGAGTGTTTTTTCTGATAGATCCAAATCTCATGGATTTGTGCAACTACCCAGTAACTTAATTAGGACTTAATTCAGGAATGTTTTTTTTCTGTTTTCTAAATAAATGTACAGCTGATTTATTCTCCCTTCTTCTTTTTTTAAGGAATCTAGGTAAAAATGGCTTATCTAACAGTAGCATTTTATTGGATAAATGTCCGCCTCCAAGACCACCATCGTCACCATACCCTCCCTTGCCAAAGGACAAGTTGAATCCACCTACACCTAGTATTTATGTGAGTCTGAATTGACTGACTAGAAATAAATCAAACCAGTGTTTGCATCTACCTGTCTTTCATAAGATCTTGCTTTAAATTAATATGGATGCCCTTTAGGAAACATTAAAATTATTGGCAGTAGCTTGAATATTTTGGGGGGAGAAAAGATATATTCACAAAGACTTCATAATAGCATGTAAAACATACATTCTGAACTATTCCCACGATTACATTAAAGTAGTGAGAAATACTTCTTCCTGCCCCCCCACCCCCAATTAGGCCAAACCTGCCTAAAAGTGTAATTTAAGCTGGGGTTTAAATCCGTGTTCTACCAGTTGCTTGAACCTTAACATTCGTTCTGCTTTATGCAGCTTTAGTTACCTTCAAAAAAGGCATTTGAGAACATAAAATGTGATAATAGGTATGTCATTTTTAAAAAGTTTGATAGATTATTTAAAACCTGATGTTAAGTTTTACTTTAAGGGCATTCAGACATCTGATGTAGGAAGTTGATAAAAGTTCAGTCAAAGCAACTCTTCTGTTTCTCCCAAGTAGGTCCTCCTCCCCCATTTCCTTCCATCCTCCCACTTTTACCCCAAATGAAAACAGTTTCAAACTGTAAAGTTTGTGTTGGGGGATTTGGCCCTGTCTTTGCCCTCTAGAGGCAGATGTTAAACCCTGTTAGTTTTTCCTCCAACCCATATTTATTGATCCTTCAGAATGTAAGGGAAGCATGGGGATAGACGTGTAATAAACCTTTCAAACTGAAGTCTGAGAGGGGAAAAAAAACCCCACTTCTTTGTGGTTTTCTTTTCTCTTTTTATGATGAAAAAGCCCACATAAAATTTACCATCTTAACCATTTTTAAGTATACAATTCAGTAGCGTTAAGTAATATTCTCATTGTTGCAAAGCACTTCTCCAGAACGTTTTCATTTTGCAAATTTGAAATTCTAAACCCATTAAGTAGCAACTCCCTTTTTCCTGGTCTTCTTAGCCCCTGGTAGCCACCACTATATTTCTATACATTGGACTACTTTAGATACCTCACATAAGTAATATCATACACAGTTTTTCTTTTTGTGACTGCCTTAGTTTCACTGAACGTAATGTCTTCAAGGTTCATCCACTTTGTAGCATGTGAAAGGATTCTCTTCCTTTTAAAGTCAAAAAATATTTTAAAGCACTTTGATTTTGAAGTTGCAATTTTATTTCTTCCCATGTATTTTCTTCAAGATACAATGGACAAAAGAAATGTATGCGGTCACTATCTAATTACAGTTAGGATCAAAAGACAGTGATAAAATGCTGCAAAATATAAAATAGAAATTACAGGGTACATTATTGAAATTGCAGTAAATAAAAACTATGAATTTGGCCTAATATTTACATAAAAGGTCTGTTTTCAAGAGATCTAACCATATGTTTTAATTTTACAGTTGGAAAATAAACGTGATGCTTTCTTTCCTCCATTACACCAATTTTGTACAAATCCAAACAACCCTGTTACAGTAATACGTGGCCTTGCCGGAGCTCTAAAGTTGGGTAAGCTTTAAATAAGAAAAAGGAAACTTTTTAAAATTTCTTTTGCTATCTATAACTTGTAAAGCACTGACAGAAACTTATTTCTGTTGATTTTTTCCGTTTTCACATTTTCGTTTTACTCTTTTCCTGGGTGTGTGTGTTAGTGTATCAGTTCTTTAATCTATCGTATGAAGATACAGTGATGATGCCAGTTCCTGGTGATTTCCTGGTGCTTTTTGAATTTAGCTTTTATTTTGGTCTGATTACATAATTATAATGGTGATGAAGTTATCTAATGAAATAACTTTTAATATGAAATGTAGATAAAATGTGATGCTACAGATCAGTGCTGTAGTCCCCTTGCTAGTTCCTTGCACCTGAAGAAATCAGATAAGTGAAACCTCAGTGCCTGGCCCCCTGAGTCCGCCTCTGCACAAGGCGGCATGATGATTATTAGGTCCCGGGCTTCATTGTGTGCTCGTGTAAACCTGGCACGAAGCTCAGGGCGTGCAGAGGCCCTGGTTGGTTTTCATGGGAACCGGATGGAATGCTGTCACACGTTTTCCTCTTTTCTTAATAAAAGCACTCTCAATCTATTATTCCAAATGTAATTTTCTTTTATTAACTACATTCATTTATTTATGAAGACCTGGGACTTTTCTCTACCAAAACGTTGGTGGAAGCGAACAATGAGCATATGGTGGAAGTGAGGACACAGTTGTTGCAGCCGGCAGATGAAAACTGGGATCCTACTGGAACGAAGAAAATCTGGCATTGTGAAAGTAATCGATCTCATACTACAATTGCTAAGTATGCACAGTACCAGGCCTCCTCCTTCCAGGAATCATTGAGGGTAAGTGTTTCGTCCCTGAAGATTATTTTATTTTGAAGAATAGTTTATTTTCATGTTTGATATTATTTTATTTTGAAAGGGCACATTTCTTTTGTAAGCATCTCATTAGTTTATAGTTCTATAAAATACCTTGTAAGTGCTATCCACTTTGCTCTTAGGAAAGTCTAAGCAAGCCTGTGGGTTGATAAAATAAATGTTACTGTCTAGTGAGAGGTCTCCCTCATCCCTGGGATGTTTCTTTTGAGGGCAAGGTTTTTTAATCTTGGCATTATTAACATTTTGGGTTGGATAATACATTGTTGTGGGGGGCTGTCCTGCGTATTGTAGGATGCTTGGGAGCATCCCTGACCTCTCCCCACTAGATGCCTGTAGCATGCCCCTTACCTTCTACCCCAGTTATGACAGTCAAAAATGTCTCCCGACATGCCGGATGTCCCTCGGAGGATAAAATTCCCCCTCATTGAGAACCGCCGATATCAGAGGCTAAAGGGAGTCTCAAGATTGCTTTGTGCTTGCAAAGTTCCTAGTCTTGTGCCTCCCCATTTTTCTCCTCTACCAGGTTAGTATTATCTGATGGATAACTCCTCCAGGAAGCATTAGTGTTATTCTCACCAGTCTTAGTCTGAGAGAGAAACCGGAGGGAGAGGATAAATTATTTCAAAATATATAGAAAATTAAAAAAAAAAATTTTTTTTTAATGTTTATTTTTGAGAGAGAGTGTGAGTGAGCAAGGGGCGGAGAGAGCGAGGGAGACACAGAATCTGAAACAGGCTCCAGGCTCTGAGCTGCCAATACAGAGCCCGATGGGGGCTCGGACTTGGGAGCGGAGAGATCATGACCTACGCTGAAGGTGGACGCTTAACCGACTGAGCCACCCAGGCTCAGAAAATTAAAAAACAAAACGGAAAAATAATCAGAGGATTATTATTCAAAGACTCAGGCCTTTCAGCAGTGAACCATTACTAAAACCCTTTAGCGCTACAATGAGGACTTTGTGAATTGTCCCACAAAGTGAAGATAAGATCTCCACAAAAAATGAGTTTATTAAGTGTATTACTTAGACACTTGTCTGTACTAAGTTGTTTTGTACATATCTTACAGCTGAAACCTAATACGTGCCTGGAAGTCTTTAATTTGTAATTCATTACATTTGCTTATCTGTTTAAAATCCTGTCCCGAGTTTCACATTTTCAGTGAAGGCAACATTTGTACCTGTGAATTGTGTATTTGTTTTTCTTTCTCACTGCCATTCTCTGTGTCCTAACAGAGAAATTAATTGTCCATATAAATCTCTAGTTCAGACTTCTGAGATACTTCAGCTATGTGGTAGTATTATGTTCAGAATAGGATAAATAATACGATTCAGAGATCACCAAAGGAAAATTTGGAGGAGTTGAAAAGCAAAGATAATAAGAGGCAGAGTATTTATATGGGGTGGGATCTATAACCAAAGAAAAGATGCCTTTTTGTGTGCTTTTGAGGCATGGACCATTACCTGTGAAAAATCTGACAAATGTTTAGGAACCATACATTCATTTAAAGGGAGGGAGGCCAAAATGTACCAAGTATTGTCTTTTTTTTTTTTTTTTAATGTTTATTTTTGAGAGAGAGAGACAGAGAGACAGAGTGTGAGCAGGGGAGGGGCAGAGAGAGGGGGAGACACAGAATCCGAAGCAGGCTCCAGGCTCTGAGCTGTCAGCACAGATCCAGATGTGGGACTCAAACCCACAAGCCGTGAGATCATAACCTGAGCCAAAGTTGGACACTTAACCTACTGAACCAGCCAGGCGTCCCCCCCCTCCCCTCGCCAACTTAAATCATAGGGCAGTGTTAAGAGATACCATATCTATGACCCCAAATTGTAAAGAATTGTAATATTTGCATTGAAAAGCACCTGTATTTACGTAGTACTTATTTTCCTTACTAAAGTTGTAAGTGTGTTATCATTCATCTATAATTCATTTGCAGAAGGAAAGATTTAACCCAGGGAGAACTTCTTCCATTTGTCCGTTATCAAATCAAGAGCGTCTTACCCTTCACCCTTATACACACATAGCTACACACATGCACGCACACCTCTGCTAGTTTAGGAAATTTATCATCAAGATGGATACTTCTTAGGCTTCTCTAAAAAAAATTCTCTCCTCTCAAAAATGGGGCAAGAATGAGAATCTGTAGTTTTTTCCCGTATAGAAGAATATTATTAAGAAAGAACTCTTAACATAACTTTGTGGCTGAGGAGGTTGGATACCATGCTGGTGAGTGTTGACTTTTCCTGGGTTTTATTTAATGTGTGGTCTTTGAAGAAATTTTCATGTGAAAGAGGCCTATAGAAATTTAGCTTCCAAACCATCATCTAGATGTGAACTTTTCAGTTGTATGATGGGAAAGGATAGCTGGTTGTAGAATACTAAGCTAGAATGTGTTGTGCTTTATCTATAGGAAGAAAATGAGAAAAGAAGTCACCATAAAGACCACTCAGACAGTGAATCTACATCTTCAGATAAGTAAGTCATTTGTACTGTCCACTTAGTATTTCTGTTTAAAAGGCATGCCTCTAATACTGTCTCTCTCTTTTTTTTAAGTTCTGGTAGGAGGAGGAAAGGACCCTTTAAAACCATAAAGTTTGGGACCAACATTGACCTGTCTGATGACAAAAAGTAAGTACTAGTATTTTTGTGAACTGATGCAAAGAGGTATCCTCTGCAAGACACAGAATTGCCTACAGTTTTCTCTTCCGTTCCTTGTCATCTTTCTAAGTTGATACACAAGTTTTAGATAAACTCTTTTTGCTAGGTTTGGCAGTTAAGTTATTTTCTTCAATTTAAAACTCTTGTACAGATTTTCATCAGGACCCTGATTCTATGCTAATTACACAGTCATAAAGTTGTATTTTATGATTAATAGTATATAATCATTTTATAGAATAGAATTATACAACAATTACAAAAATAAGTCAGTTTTTTTTTTCTTGCATTTACTCGGTAATTTTTATGCTGCTTTTCATCAGTATGGTTTCTTTGGAAAAATTGGAAAATTAAGCATTTGAGTGTTTCCTGTGCAAAAGGACAGTATTTCTAGATTTCATTGTTTTTCTGATTGCGACACAAAGTTTTTGAAGAAATGGCTAACGTCCACAAATACTTGTAGCAGAGTTTCACTCTTGATCTGTTATTTTATTGCAGGTGGAAGTTGCAGCTACATGAGCTGACTAAACTTCCTGCCTTTGTGCGTGTCGTATCAGCAGGAAATCTTCTAAGCCACGTTGGTCATACCATACTGGGCATGAACACAGTTCAACTATACATGAAAGTTCCAGGAAGCAGAACACCAGGTAACATTTATGAACTAACGTATCTCCCACATTGGAGAAACAGAATTAGCCAAAATACGAAACATGCAAAAGAGAACGAGATTCTTTTCATTTACAGTGAATGAAACTGGAAGGATTACCCCTGTTGTTAAGGTTTGACTTTTATTAGATTTTTTCCCCTTTGTTTTATCATTTTTTATTACAGTCATCCCAAAAACAATAGCAGTTTCATCTGGAAAGGGGTCTTTGGAGCACTCCTAGGCAAGTCCCTGTGGCTTAGAGACTGTTAATGATCCTGTCTACTGCAGAGTGATGATGGGATACCGTTTTTTCTAAACTTTTTTTTTTTTTTTGCCATGATCACACTAAGAAATACATTTTATATTATGACTGTGCACATACGTGTATACAAGAACAGCTTCATAAAATAATACATATCCTAGTCTGTTCCATTCTGTTTCATTTAAATAAAGTATAAGTTGTAATTCTCTAATTGGGTTGCAGCACACAGCTCACACAAAACATTTGATGTGAAGACATTACTAGACTCCCTCTGGTGTCCGGTCTGGACTTTCCATTAACTAGGCTTGTCACTTTTGGCAAGTCACATTTCCTTCTGTGGGTCTTTTCCCTCATTTGTTAAATGCATTACATTGGCTTTAAACTTAAAATTCTGTCCGACAGTAATAATACCATCTTCTTTGTGCTCCCTTGGATTGACATAAGATTTCAGATTGATGTTTAAAATATGTAACAATTCCGGCAGATACTGGCGATAACAAGTTCACCTATATACCAATGCCTATGGGCTGCGTATCACCATCAGGTGTTTCTTTTTGGTACTCAAAGCAGCCATGGTTTGAAAACCAGATTGCTTTCTCCTTTGTCATCTGCTTATTCAATTGTAGCTAAAAAAATTGTTTCAAAATAGGCCTATGCTTGCTTCTTAGTAGTGGTTCTGAGTTCCGACTGCTCATTAGAATCTCCTGGTGTAAGGTAAGCTTTTATAAAAAAATTTTTTTTTGTTTAATGTTTATTTATTTTGAGAGAGAGCTAGAGAGCGTGAGCAGACGAGGGACAGAGAGAGACACAGAATCCAAAGCAGGCTCCAGGCTCTGAGCTGTCAGCACAGAGCCCAGTGCGGAGCTTGAACTCAGGAACCGTGAGATCATGACCTGAGCCGAAGTTGGACGCTTAACCAACTGAACCACCCAGGCCCCCTTCCCAGTGTAAAAATAATTGATTAACCTCTGAAGTTTGGGATCCAAGCATCAGTATTAAAAAAAAAAAAAAAAAGTTTCCCATAGGATTCTACTGTACAGCCAGGATTAGAACTACTAGGTTGTAATAGTTGTTTTCCTCAGGTCATTGGAAGCCCAGTTCCGTGATATTTTATTCATAGTTGGGTAAAGTTGGAACAGCTGTGGAATAAATGGCAAAGACCTATATGCTCCCCATTTTGTCATTTAGACACTGATGTAAATACTGGGCAAGTTATTTGAACTCTCTAGAGTTTGTTTTTCTTATGTATGTAGTTATTGGATTGGGTTAAGATTCATTTCAGTGGAAATTTTCCAAATTATTTTATACAAATAACCTCAACTCAAAAAGAACGCAGTTTTTCATTACAAATCAAGGGGGAAAGCAAACTTGATCACTTCTTTGTCACTTGTGTCTGAACTGTTTTGAGTTTTTTGTTGGTTTCTGTATTATAAGGCATTAGTTTTTCAGAAGTGTGACAATATAGTGCAAATCATATGTCATTTAAAATTTTATAGTCATACCAATGTAAAACAAAATAGATGAAAATAATTTTAACCTCGTATATCCAGATATCATTTCAACATGTAGTCAGTGTAGAAGTTCCTGGGATTTTTCATGTTTTTTTTCATATTAAGTCTTTGAAATCCAGTGTGTAGTTTACAGTTTTTGCACATCTCAGTTTATATTAACCACATTTAGGCGGTTACTGTATTAGCTCAGTCTTAGAAGAAATGTATGGTTTCATTAGCTCAGTTCAATTTTTAAAAAATTATTCTAGGGGCACCTGAGTGATTTGTCTGGTAAGCATCTGACTTGGGTTCAGGTCATGATCTCATGGTTCATGAGTTCGAGCCCCATATTGGGCTCGGGCTCTGCTGTCAGTACAGAGCCTGCTTCAGATCCTCTGTCCCCCTCTTTCTCTGCCCCTCCCTGGCTCGCTAGCTCACTCGCTTGCTCTCTCTCTTTTTCTCAAAAATGAATAAACGTTAAAAAAATAAAATAAAAAATTATTCTGATACTTTATGGGGCAGACACTTTGTTCCTGGAGTTACATAGATAAATATAAGTGTTCCCTGCTTCGGTGGACTTTATGATCAGTCACGTATGTTCTAAACTATAGAGATGCTCTCAGGCTTGCCCCCAAAAGATTTTGAGTCTGACGGTGGGATCTCAGCATCTCTAATTATAATTAGTGCTAAATTTTATTTTGGAGTCCATACCATGGACAATTCCAGCCACCTGCCCATGGCGAGAGATCGTTTATAGGTATTAAGACTACCATCTCCACATTGTGCTATATAATATATATGTGAAAGAGTGTGGTGAGAGCACCTACAGTTTTCTTCATTGAGGTGAAAATCACACGGCCAAACTAATCCTTTTAAAGTATGCAGTTCAGTTGCAGCTGGCGTATTGTATATTTACTGTGCTGTGTAGCCATCACCTCTGTGTAGTTCCAAGACAGTGTCATCTGCCCAAAAGGAAACCTCGTACCCATTAAGCATTCACTTCCCATTCCCTGCTTCCCTCCGCCCCTGGCAACCTCTAGTCTACTTTCTGTCCCTATGGAATTACCTGTTCTGGATGTTTTAACGGAGTCAAATAGTATGTTCCCTTTTGTGGCTGGCTTCTTTCACTTCGCGTGGTTTTGAGGTTCATCTGCATCATATTAATGGACCAGTCCTTCTTATGTCCGAATATTCCATTTTATGGTTATAGGACGTTCCGCTTATCTGTTCATCGGTTGAGGGACATCTGGGTTGGTTCCACTTTATAGCTGTTGTGAATAGTGTTTCTATGAACATTCATGTACAAGCGTTTGTCAGAGTCCCTGTTTCTTCCTGTTCTTTTGGTTATATACCTAGGATTTAAATTGCTGGGTCATACGGTGATTCTACGTTTACTTTTTGAAGAGTTACCAAACTGCTTTCCACAGTAACTGCACCATTTTACATTCATGCCAACAATGTGTGAGAGTTCCAATTTTTCCATTTCCTAACCAACACTGATTATTCTCCATTTTTTTTCTTATTATGCCCGACCCAATGGATGTGAAGTGGTTTTTCACTGTGGTTTTGATTTTTATGTGCTTGCTGTCCATTTGTATTATCTGCTTTGAAAAAATGTCCACTCAAGTCTTTTGCCCGTTTTTTAATTCAGTCATTTATCCTTGTGTTAAGTATAGTAGGAGCTTATATTCTGAATATTAATCCCTTATCAGGTATATGATTTGCATATATTTCCTCCCATCCTGTGAGTTGTTGGTTCGTTCTCTTGATAGTGTTCTTTGATGCACAGAAGGTTTTAATTTTGATGACGTTCAGCTTATCCATTTTTTGTTTGGTTCCTTGTGCTTTTGGTGTTCTATGTAAAAAACCACGGCTGAACCCAAGGTCGTAAAGTTTTAACCCCTGTTTTTTTTCTTAGATTTTTATAATTCCAGCTCTTATATTTAGATGTTTGATCCATATGAAGTTAATTTGTGTATATGGTATGAACTCTAAGGGTCCAAATTACACAGCTATCCCGTTGTTCCAGCACATTTGTTGGAAAGACTATTCTTTCCTCTGTAGAATGGTCTTATTAAGACCCTTGTTGAGAATCAGTTGACCACATATGTATGCATTTCTTTCTGGAATCTTGATGCTCTTCCGTTGATTTCTATCTCTGTCTTTATGCCAATATCACACTGATTTGATTATTGTAGCTTTGAGGTATGTTTCAAAATCGGAAAGTGTGCATCTTCCAACTTAGGCGGTTAGCTTTACTGTAGATCTTTATCTCTTCATCATAGGGCTGTGAATTACTGTGTAGTGTTGTTTCAACTCAGCCTGAAAATTCAGCCTCTTCTGAATTTTCTTCATAAATTTTCTTCTATGGTAGATTGGCTAGTGACAAACTCCTTCTATGTCTTGGTTTCTCCTTCATTTTTGAGGAATAGTTTTGTCAGATACGAAATTCCTGGTTCATGTTTTTTCTTTCTTTCAGCAGTTTAAATGTGTTACCTCATTGCTTTCTGGCCTCCATGGTTTCTGATACGAAATCAGCTGTTAATTTTATTGATAATCCCATGTATATGACAAACCACTTCTTTTTTCCTGCTTTCAAAATTCTCTTTGGGTTTCTGTAGTTTGACTGTAATGTGTCTTTGTGTGGATCTCTTTTGAGTTTTTTCTACTTCGGGGTTTCTTTAGCATCTTTGATGTATAGTTGCATGTCTTCTGTCAAATTTGGGACGTTTTTGACCATTTTTTATATATTCTTACTGTCCTTTTCTTCTGGGACTCCCACAGTGCATACGTTAGTGTATTTGATGGTCTCTTAGGCTCCGTTAATTTTTCTTCATTCTATTTTCTTTCTTCTCAAAATGGTTGGCTTCATTTGATCTTTCCACAAGTTTGCTGATTCTTTATTTAACCTGCTCAGATGTGCTGTTTGAAACCCACTAGTGAATTTTTAATTTTGGTTGTACTTTGTAGCTTCAAAATTTTATCGTAATTTCTGTCTCCTTATTAACAACCTCAATTTGTTAAGTAAGACATTATTCTCCTTGTTCTTGTTCATGGTTTCTTAGAGCTCTTTAAGTGTATTTAAGACAGTTGATTTAAAGTGTTTGGCTAGTAAATCCAATGTCCATGCTTTTTCAGGAATAAATTTGTTAATTTCTTCTTCTTTTTTCCCCCCTGTGACTGGGCCATACTTTGCTTGTTTATTTGCAAACCTTATAATTTTTGTTGAAAACTGACTTTGAGAATTTACCCCCCCCCCCAAAAAGACTCTGTTCTCTGTTGGATGTGGTCCCCGAAGTCTCTCTCCCTTTGGCATAGCACTGTGCTGATATTTTGACATATTGAATATTATCGTGCGGCAATTACATCCAGGGTTTCTTGCTTGTTGTGAGCTACAGTTTGTTCAGTGACTTTTCCACAGTATTTTCACAAAGACTATATTCCTTGGTGTGCTTGGATACTGAAGTCTCTTTTCCATTATCTCAGCGGTTAACCAGTGACCTGAGAGAGATTTCCTTCAATGCTTTATGCACAAAAGGAAAGAAGAATGGAAAACCTGGACAGGAAGGAAAGAAAAAAATAATTCTCCAGGTCTTTGCAGATCGCCTCTGTGTTCAATCATTCCTTCTACACTTAGCCATGCTGCTTACAATTGTACTTGTAGCCTTTACCTCCTCGCTTGCACTGAGCCTAAAGATTAGCAAGAAGTTAAAATTTATTGTCTTAGGTGTTTGTTTGTTTTCCTGAACATGCTCCCTGCTCTGGGTATGCATGTCGCTTTCTAAATTCTCCAGTATTCACAGGAACTTCAAAGTCCTTATTCCCCCCCCCCCCAAATCTCACTCTCCAGCCTTTCTTTTAGGCCTTTGGTATGTCTGTTGTTTGCCCCAGCTGTTGGTTTCTTTGGGGTGTTTTTTGTTTTTTTGTTTTTTTTGCCCCTGGTAGCATCAGCTTGTTCATTGGCCTTTCAGTGTTTTGGGGAGAACCTTCACTGAACCACTTGCCCTGATAGAGTGAAGCTCCTTGTGTCAGTCTTTTTGGGAAACTCCAGTCAGGTCAAAACAGAAAAACTAATTCTTTGGGAGCAGGATCCACTCTGCTCCCTCCAGAACCAGGAACACTCACACAGTTAACACAAGACCACCATTTTTAAGTCCACTGACACACTAGTGATGTGGGTGGGAATAAGGTAAGTTAAAGTGACATCTCCTACTGGGTTTTAAGTTCTCTTTCTTCTGGTCATCCATCCATTCACTTGGTTGCTGTAAACCTTGGAGTATCACCCAGAGTTCTGGTAAGTTTGCTTCTGGCAGTTTTTACTAGGTTGTTTTGTTTTGTTTTGTTTTACGTGTTTCTGGAAAGTTCCCCAGAGTTACCTGCTCCATTATTTTTGTTGATGATACTCCCACAGCTATATTTGAAAACCAGATTTCTTGCCTCTTTTACTGATGTCCAAATACTACTCATGAGAAATGGGGATTAGTTCACAAAGAAGTGGTAACGATATCAATAATAGCTACTGCTACTTACCATGTATTCGGTGCTGTTCGAAGTGGTCATTCTTTCACTGATCCTCAAAACAACAGAATGATTTATTGGAATTGTTATTATCTAATCTTAAAGGTAAGGAAACTGAGTCAGAAAGGTTTAGCAACTTGCCCAGGTTCATAAGCTTAGGAGCCTGGCTCTAGTGCTTTTAATAATGATTTAGGCTGCCCTCTGCAGAAGCTCTTACTAAATAAGCTAGGAGTTGACCAAACTCTGCTCTAAAACTAGACTTGACACAAAAATAATGACAGACACCTGAATACCACTAGAACGTTCTTTGCTGAACATTTCTGAGGTCTCATTTCTAAAGACCTATTTTTCTATAGAATTTATAGTATGCTAATTACTGTTTTTCTTTTCACATTTCAGGCCACCAAGAAAATAACAACTTCTGTTCAGTTAACATAAATATTGGTCCAGGTGACTGTGAATGGTTTGTTGTCCCAGAAGGTTACTGGGGTGTTTTGAATGACTTCTGTGAAAAGTAGGTTTCCAAACTAAATTTTCTTTAAACATAATTATTTAAAAACAGTAATTGTAAAGGACGACTTACTGGATATGCTAATGTATGTAACCGGCTTACCGTTCAGCAAAAAATTCATTTAAATTGATTTGATTCCAAACCTATTATTTTGTATTACTGAGAATACTTTAAGAAAGATGCTCTGAAAGCACTCCATGCAATAGTAACAGTCTTGAATTTAGAGGATAGGAAGGTTGAGTTGTTTATTAGGTTAATTAAACAATTGATGCGTAAATACAGGCTCATGTGGGAGGTCTGTATTTCAAGAGAAATTATTTTACTATAAGTGGTTTTAGAAGTAGAAGGAATTCTGTGATTGAGCACCTTTGTTATAGGTTATTAATAACTCAAGCTTGAACATCCTACTCTTTGCCCTATCACTATGATGTCAGTTCTTTTTAAAACTATATTGGCAACTTTTCCTATAGAAGAATTTTATAAAATGTAATCAACTGCATCAGATTTTGTTTTCTATAATTGAAGGAACTCACATAGTGGAAATATTCCTTTCCTTAAGCTCCTAGAAATAGCCTTCCTTTATTTATCTTGTGTTAAAGGGTACCTTGGAATTATTCTCATTGGTTTAAACTTGATTATTTGTCTAAATGGAAACTTACTCTCTCCTTTGTTTTTTTGTTTTTTTGTTTTTTTGTTTTTTTTTTGAAAGTACTCCACTGTGTAAGTACCTGATATTTTCAGTTAGTAATAACATTGAAAAATTATTATGGTTAAAAGCATAAATTATATATACATTTGGTGTTATTCTCCCCACCCCAAGAAGATAATGGGGGAACCACCCAAAACATTTACATTATGAGAGACTTTGAAAACTAATTACACACATACTCCACATACTAACTTGTAATTTTTTTATTTTGGGTTACAGGATCTTTGCCGTAAATGTCTTGATTTAGTAAGAAGTGTAAATATAGTTATCCAGAACCCCACATTAGTCCCAAATGTCCTTATATACGAGCAAAAGATAACTACCCTTCACTGTTTCTGCTATTTAACATACAGATTTCCTTTCTGATAAGAAATCCAAAGATGTGAAATTTTAAAGTTTCAGATGCTCTGATGAAATTACCTGATCTACTTTAATCTGTGCTTACTTTTATGGACCAGCAATCTGGTAGTAGCAGAGAAAGAGCAGTGCTGTGTAGGAAATAAACCTCCATCGCGCTCTAGAAAGATTTGTATTTCTTAAACTGTGAGATAGTGGTATATTATTACAGCTACAGTGCACTGATCCTTATTCATTATTTCTGAGTAGGGATTTACAATCTTTAGGATTTAGAATTTGGGTTTTTTTTTTCCCCCTTCTCTAAATGGGGAGGTAACCTGGGAACAAAGATAATTGGAAGAGACAGATCGTGTCTAAAAAGTGTGAACTTGGGGATAATGAAAATATCAAGGTATGATGGGCTAGGTAAATTTAAGCTGCAGAAACAGCACTTGCTACTTCAGCATTTCAGTGTAATTTTGTTTCACAGAAGGATTGTTGCTTTTGATACTGACTGATATTGACCATGTCTGTAGCTTGTGTTATGACGTTAAACAATATCTGTCTTGAAATAACCATTCACTTGAATATATGATAAAAAGGATGCTTTCTTGAGTAACTTTAATTTTTTGTTTTTTGGGGGCGTTTTTTTTGCTTGCTTTTGGATAGAACGTTTTCTCCAATTTTATGATGGCAACACATGGGTGAAGTGGGAACAGGATTTGTGTTTGTAATCATATTTTGCTTCATAGGCAAGTTTTTCTGGACTGTATATCTACTTAGCCTTATCACAGACAGTGATAAGTGTATATACACAGACAGCCAATCCATATCCCTTGCAGTTAGGCTACCATTGGCAGTCTGTTCTAGACTTTGAAGAGCAGCCTTGCATTTTTTTCAAGGAAAAAAATAAGGCAGACATTCCATCTACATCAGAGGTTGGTGAGATTTTTCCACAGAGAGCCAGATAATAAATATTTTAGGCTTTACAGGTTATATGGTCTCTGTCACAACTGTGTCACTGCAGTAAATAGACAATCACACATAATAATACGCCAGTGAATGGGCATGGCTGTGTTCTAATAAAATTTATATTTACAAAAATAGGCAGGCTGGATTTGGCCCACGGGCCCTGGTTTGCCAGCCCTTGATCTAGACAAAAAATTAAATTTAAACCAGTGAGAATAATTTCAAAGTGCACTTTATCCTTCGGCGCAGGACATAGAAATACAGTGAAGACTGTTTCTTAGATCTTAAGGAAAGGAACATTTCCATTCTGCAATTTTTTCCTTCCCCCAAATATAGCCAATTTAATTTTATAAAATTCTTCTGTAGGAAAAGTTTGCTATATAGTTTAAAAAATACTTCACATTGTATCTTGACAAGGTAGAAAAAGAAGCCAGATTTTTAAGTCAAAGCTCGCTGCTAGGGTCCGTAGAGTGTTTCCAAAGTGTATTGGTGGTGGTGGCAATGATGATGGTTATTTGTGCATGTGTGTGATTGTTCATTTTTTATGCCGTTGGTTTCAGCTGCCTAGTTTTAGGTAAGCAGTCTTCAGAATAGTAGAGGCTGACACCCTGTCCCCCTTTCCTACTTAGGATTCAAAACAGCAGTAGAGACCGTTCTGTTTTCCACCTTCCCTCCGAAATGGAAGTTCCTAATACTTACATGTACCTTCCCTTTACGTTTTAGAGATTTCTTGGTACTCCAGGAAGAAGGGTTCAGTCAGATAGCTTTTAGTGAAAGGAAAGGAAAGGAAAGGAAAGGAAAAAAGGAAAGGAAAGGTTCGTGTATGTGTTACTTAAAAGGAGTTTTGGATTTCATTTGGATCTTGGAAAAATCAGCTTGAGGTCGTAGTACTGATCGTTGGAGAAGTTGTCAGTACTTAACTGTAATTTCACTCACTTTTCATAGAGTAGTTCTTCTTCCACGGGCAATTATGTTTCAGTGCAATGCCAAAAGAGCATATTTTAATAACTTTTGACCTTGTTTTCCAGTCTTATTAAGTAGTTTATTAAAGTGTTTGATCCATTCGCATTATTTTTTTCTTATTTCAGAAATAATTTGAATTTCCTAATGGGTTCTTGGTGGCCTAACCTTGAAGATCTTTATGAAGCAAATGTTCCAGTGTATAGGTTTATTCAGCGACCTGGAGATTTGGTCTGGATAAATGCAGGCACTGTTCATTGGGTTCAGGCTATTGGCTGGTGCAACAACATTGCTTGGAATGTTGGTCCACTTACAGGTATTTTAAAGAATATGCTAAAAAAAACCACACAAAACAGTTTAATTTATAAAAGATTGTATCTGATAGGTTTATTTTTTTTTTTCTTGGAATATAACTCACTAGAAATTGGAGGAAAAGTTGTATCTCCTTGAGTAGAATTTTTATTTGTAGTACAAGAAATTGAATTCAAGTTAGTAGGTAGAAATCCAAGACCATAGATCTCAGCAAATAATAAATTTATGTCTTTATATACAAGGAAGATATACTTTTCATAATTTTTAGAGTGCTTGATTTTGTTTTATAAAGGAAACCCTTTATGGGAGAAGGCAAAGTAGAGTGGTTATTCATTCTTTGAAATGTTTCTTTTATGTGGTTATATCATATGAATAGCCCTATTATGTCAAAATCTGTTTGAATTATGCCTGCCTTCAGGCAGTAGATACTTCAGATTGAGAATATGGCCTTTGGAGCTAGAACGACCTGGATTAGGACCAGGACCTGGCTCTTGCAACTTTGGGCAAGTTATATAACCTCTCTGGGCCTCAATTTCTTCATCTGTATAATGGGAATAATAAAATTAATAAGGTGATGATAAAGATTAAATGAGATAATGTATAAAAATAGCTCAGCACAATGCCTGGCACATAGTTACAGTAAGCACTCTTTGTGTGTTCCCTACTATTGTTATGACCATAATTATCAAAGAAACATAAAAATTATTTTTGTAATGTTTTGAGGTTTTCAGAATTGGTATTGATGATATCATCTGAGGAGGTGATAATGGTAACTTCATATCTTTTGGTACTTTGGGTTGCTTTATAACTGTTTTTTTTTTCCTAGCCTGCCAGTATAAATTGGCAGTGGAACGGTACGAATGGAACAAATTGCAAAGTGTGAAGTCAATAGTACCCATGGTTCATCTTTCCTGGAATATGGCACGAAATATCAAGGTCTCAGATCCAAAGCTTTTTGAAATGATTAAGTAAGTGCTTTCTAAAACTGCTGTAGTCCCTCTCTTTTTGGGGAGTGTTAACTATTCAGTACTTCCCCCCCCCCCCATCGAATTCTGTTGACATCACAACAAAATGGTCCAGAAGTCTAGTAAAATGTAATATGAGAATCCACACAGTAAAAGTTTTCTTCCCTTCCAAATAGTCAGGACACTATGGTGCGAAGAGGAATGAAGGCACACGGAAGGTTCTAAACCTGTAGATTCACAGACCAGTGCTTCCCCACTACCCTGTGAACCACCTGGTTCCTAGGAGAACTTGAGTTTTAATATCGAAAGACTGCCCTTAGTATCACGGGGAGAGAATGGCATCACAAAATAATTTGCTGGTACAGAAAAATTAGCATTTAATATAGGGATTTAACTAAAACAGCAAGTTTTTAATTGTTTTAATGAAATCATCCATCTTTAATTGTCCCTTTTCTTAGCTGCTTTAAACACCTAATGCAAGTTGTTTGAATATGTATATCCTTAGTAAGCTTCTCATTTATTGTCAGTTTCTGTCCTAGCTATTTTGCAGATATTTTCAGAAGTATTATTTTCAAACAGTGCTATATAGCAGTGTCTCCCTAAACTGTATTTTCTACCACTGCTGACCCTACCCTGGAAAGGTGGGGGATTCTGGTCAAAGAAATACAGAAAAAGATGGATTAGATAAAGTTTTACAAGTCCTTTATTCTTTTATTAGTTTTTGTAAACTGTTGTAGAGACTGTAAGTGTAGGTGTGTTTTGTGAATGGGGAAGGAAGAGGGTTCTATAATGTATTGTATTTCCCAAACTTATTTGTTTGACCAGTATCTTTTAAGGGATTGATCTCAAAAACTCACTTTGGAATACACTGCTTTATACTCACTGATATAAAATAAGTTTTCGTCTTTGTTAAAGTAGTACTTACATTAAATATTTCTCCTGCAGCTATATTAATTTGGTCACCATATGTTGTTTTCAAAATACTGTCATTTAAAAGTAATCCTGCCTTAATAAAATGCTTTCAAACCTAAGTCCAAAATTTCATTCACACAGAAATAGTGTGGCCAAGGTAACACGCCTCTGGATTATCTTACGATACAGTCCTTTATCACTTGGAGTATTTTATTTAGCCCTGGGCAGAAGTAGTAGGAGAGACACGAGGTAATGAAACCCAAATCGTAGCAAGTGATGTACAAATCCTTTTAAAAAGTTGGATCTTGGGGACCGTACTCTATAAATGTAATTGGTGGTGGGGTGTGAGGACTTGTCTGTCCTTTTATCTCATTATATCTGACAGGAATCAAGGAAAGATCATTGTCATATCCTGTTCTTCCTACCTGGCCCACGTTAATTTAAACATCTCTCACTTCTGTCATGTCCGTCCCTCCGCCCCCATCATCCTTGTCATCCTTCTAAACTCCTTCCAGTTTATCATTATCCCTCTTAACATTGGAAATGTTGAGTATCCACCCTTGTATCATCTTTGTTTTAAAATTGTGTTGTGTTGAAATTGGATACACACCAATTTGGCTGGTTTCCAACTCAAAATTACCCGCGATACTGTTTTTCCTCCTACCTACCTTATTTTTTTTAACCTGAGTGCACTTACATACTCATTTGACTCTCGTTTTACTCTGCGCTACAAAATGTTCAATCATTTGAATCTTGATTGTGTCCCTCGTTATATTAAGAATTCTGCTCCCAGCTTGAGTTGTCATGAGATGTGATTAGCAAGCTCCTTTTGTCATTACACTGATTGTAAATGTTCACCATAAATTCAGACCCCTAAATTTTGCTTCAGAAACGTCCCTCTTTAAACCATAGTCGTTCAGCTGTTGCTACAAATGTACTTTTCCCCAGCCAGCATTGTTCGCTTTCTTTCATTTGTACTTTGTTTAATGAATATTTGCTGACTATGTTACAAGGCTCTGGGCTAGGCACAGAGGGTATGTGTGTTTGTCTAACTGTATCAGGTGTAGGTCTTGTCTTGGAGGAAAAATGCATATAAATAAGAACGAAATACGACAACAGGTCCACTGGATTCTTCTCCAGCTCCACGGACTCAGAAAAGTCAGTGTACTCTGGGAAGCAGATAATTTGTCTGAAGGGTAAAGATTTGGAGGCAGGGAGAGGACAGAGGACGGAGGAGGAACACCTAAAGCCAGTTTAAGACCCAACTCTTGCGCCAGCAGAAAGATGCTTCGGTTCATCTACAAAGGAGTACCTACTACATCTCCTTCAGTCCAGCATAGTCACATTTTCCTCCCATGAGGGAATAAATCCCTTTTCTTCACTTGAGCACCAGGCAAAATAGTTGGCTTATGTGGAGGGCCTTACTGTACTATTAGGATCATACTCGGCATGGAAAACTGCTTGGTCTGTGAGAGGCTCAGAGGAAGTCCTGCTGCCCAGAGGGCCAGCTCATCTTTTCTTCCCCCTGCTCTCATTCTGTCCCCAACACCTACCTCTTTGGCTCCTCCCTCCCCCGACTTCTTCCGGCCTGGATATTTGCATGATCTTAAACGGATATAGGGCACAACTCTGCTACGTACGTGTTAACAACAGTTGGCGTACATTCGAGCTTGAGGACAAGTGTGTGGCGAATAGTAGAATAAGCTACAGTTGTAAAAGTTCTTGGTGGATTGTGTATTGTGTGCCAATCGCTAAGTCTATTCTGTTAGCTTTTGGTGGGTTTTTAACTACTAGGATCTAATTTGGGTTTCCTACAGATCTTTCTAGCAGTGAAGTAAATAGAGGAAGTTTTTGCATGGTAAGAGAGGAATGAATCACAGGTAGTTTGGGTTTTCAAGTCTGGATCCTAGATGGTTTTAGTAATAATGCCAGCTAATAAGTGAAGTTTGGTACTTCAGTGAGCACTAAGAAGAGTGCTTCCCAGACTGTATCTCAGTTATACCTCTCAGCATCCCACGGTCACCCAGTTGGTTAGAGCCAAGATTTAAGCCCATAGCTGTCTTGCGTAAAAGCCACTTGTATGTATCTGTGGCACAGGACTTCATTTGGGGGCGGTGGCAAGTTTGAGGAGCCGGTAAAATAGTTGCATAGAGCTGTTTAGCGGAAGCTGTAGGAAATGCAGAACTCCAGAGAGCGAACTTAAAGCTGGCAGACTAGGGAGTCTTCTATCTAGCCGTTTGGTTTTGCCTTGAGAGAAAGAAAAGGGGAGGAGCTGGGGACAGAGCTTAGAGGAATACTTTCATTTAAGAAAAGCGGATAGATGAACGAACTAAAGGCCAGAGGAGAGCATGGGGAATATATTGTTACAGAAATAGAGGGGGTCTTTTTCCACAGGCTCATCGTTGCTGTAAAACTGTACCCACATCATTGCTTTGGTCCTCAAGCCTGGTATCGGTTTGTCCTGGCCTGTGAGCTGTACCAGTTCTTAAGGAATGGTTCTCTCTTGGCATTCCTTTCCTCTGCCTGGAGTCGTTTTCTTCATCTCCTGTTTACTCCACCATCCATAGCACTTGGCCTTTTCTACCTTTGATATGCCCCAGTCACTTCTCTTGCTGCGCTCCCCAGTGACCAACTGATCCGAGCATGCAGAGGCACACACACGAGCTCATTCTTTCTTTAAAATCCCCTTTTGGGGCGCCTGGGTGGCGCAGTCGGTTAAGCGTCCGACTTCAGCCAGGTCACGATCTCGCGGTCCGTGAGTTCGAGCCCCGCGAGTTCGAGCCCCGCGTCGGGCTCTGGGCTGATGGCTCAGAGCCTGGAGCCTGCTTCCGATTCTGTGTCTCCCTCTCTCTCTGCCCCTCCCCCGTTCATGCTCTGTCTCTCTCTGTCCCAAAAATAAATAAACGTTGAAAAAAAAAAAAAAATTAAAAAAAAATAAAAATAAAAAAAAAATAAAATAAAATCCCCTTTTGTACCTCAGATCCGACCCCCACTTAACTTTGTCAGCTCTTGTTCCCACCGATGCCGTCCGATGAGTGCTTGAATTTTCCATTTTATTTTTACTACTCTCTCTCATATTTTGAAGCCTCTAATCTGAACCGCAATGTTTACACCTCCCCCCTTTCTTCTCCTTGTTTGAATTCTCTTTTGGTAAACGATCCATTCTGTACACATTGAACGTGTGACTTGTAGGCTGTTTTAAAAGAAAAAAAGTATCTGCTCCATGTAAGAAGTGGATTGGAGCTTAACTTCCTCCCTGAATTACTGTTTTTAGTTCTTAAATACTGTGAATCGACACTGTGACTTTTCTGTTTTAGGTCTTCATAGCTAAGTTGTAATCAAAAAGAATGTAAGCAAAATTTACCTTGTGCCTTCACATCTCCTCACCCGTTGAGCTCTACCCAGTTCTTTTCGTGCCTTCATATTTGTTTGATATTTGTCGTGAACTGAGTTGGTGCTGTGGTATCGTGCTCGGGGAGAAAGGGATTTGATGACTTCTCAGGCCGCTTATAATAAATGGGGAAATAGTCAATACGTTCAAATACGTGATCTTTGCTTGTGAAGATACTGCTTAAAAAAATGAGGGAGCACAGAGCAAGGCACTTCTGAGAGAGGGGTACATTTAGGAAGGGCCCCACAGAAGTAGCAGGACTGCAGCTCCATGGTCCTTTATCCTAAACCCCTTCGGCCAAATGTAGCTCAGTATTCAGAATTCCTTGGGTTTAGAACAGTCATACAAGGCGCATGTGATCTATTTTGTCCTTCGAGTAGGGTCTGTGACGTTATCCTGAAACCAAACACATAAGTATTTCTGCTGTAAATCTTACGGTCACTCTGATGAGCTAGGTGAAAACTATTTTATAGCCTCAGGTCAAGTTTTGAGAGCAAATGAGTTTACGTAAAATTTATGAAAAATTGGCAGTAGTATAAGAGGTTGAAAGTGTGTTTGCACCAAGGGATTTAATAGTGGGAGAATGGTGCTATCTCCTGTTGTCACCTGCTAATACCTCGATATCATTTTGAGAATGAATTACCTGTAGTTGCTTAAACAAGTCAGCGTTATTCTTGGTGGTTTTTTTTTTTTCTTTGCACTTTCCAAGTTCCAGTTGGGTCCTTTAGAGTCCTCTAATTCCATAAAGTACTTTATCTGAGTAAGTCATGTAGCAATCTCTTTCAATTTCTACATCCTAGCTGTTTAACTAAAATACTCTAATCTTCATACTCTGCTTCACATTCTCCCAAATACCTCCTACGTTGTTGGCATGGTCAAAAGACTGTTCATTATCTTGATTACTTCTTTCATTTCACAATGCAGTGAACTTGACTCGTAAAGTTAACAGCCTAACTCCTTAGAAAAATGGCAGTGGAGGCTCAGTATGTAACTCTCTCTTTTGATTTCCTTCAACTGTTTAAATGAACATAAACTTCTTTCCACATACCCCATACATCATAAGCAAACTTAGTTTCTCCTTCTTGAGACCAAACTTTTAAATGTCTTTTCGGGTCTGAGCCCTACTTCTTCATTCACATCAGCTGAAGAGTATGGATTTAAACTTTTGTTGCGAAAAATTTCAGGTAGATTTCACGTTGGCAACGGCTGCTAAAATCTTTTCAATGATGATCATATTTGCATATCAGATCAGTTGGCGGCAAGATGAAGCATAAAATGGAGCACAGAAGATTTAGAGGAATAAATGAGAATAGTCGCTGCAGTTCAGACAAGAGGAGAGACCAAGGTTTGAGGGTAAAATAGATGACACTCGGTGATGGACTGGGTGTGGAGGCGGGTGCTCCCGGGGCGTTGCCTTGGGCCGGGCAGCGGGACTTTCGTGCAGTTGATGAAGCTAGGGGTCAAGGAAGAAGAGAGGAACCTAGTTAGGTGTGGGTTGGGATTACCAGCTTGGTGGGCTTTAGACATGCAGAACGTCAGTTCCTCGCATGATGTTTTAGTGGGAGTCTCTGTCAGGTCACCAGATGGCTAGAGGGCTCTACTGCTTAGAGAAGGAGTCTGAGGTACACATTTATGGCTTTCAGCCAGCTGACGGGGACTCCCTCCTAAGGGGTACAAGTTAAATTTTCTGAACCATTAGCTATTTTTAAAGTAGAACAGTGCCCACACAAAGAAATGAGAAAGACTGTAAACCTGAGGCCGCTTACCGATCGTTTCCTTTAATTCATGGAACTGTGACGAGCTTTCCAGTGTGGTATCTTGTTCTTCCGTAAAATACATCATATTTGCTTATAACGCATTGCTGCGCACCCCCGCTCCCGAACTGGTTTCTGCTTTTTCCTCCAACTTTTTATTTTGTAATTTTTAAAATCTGCCAAACAAGTTGAAAGAAGAGTACAGTGAATACCTGATCTAACCTCATCTGGAGTCATCAGATAAGTTTTTGCTACATTCACTTAGCAGTCTCTGTATACACACACATGGCACAGAGTTTTTTGGCTGAGCCATACGAAAAAGTAATTTGCAGACGTTATGATATGACCCCAAATGCTTCCATCTGCATCTTTTAAGAATAAGGATATTCTCGTGTAACCACAGTACTGTTCAACGTATTAAAGATGTGAAATTCAATAGTAATTAGCTAATAGTCTACATTCGATATTCTCCCAACTACCCAAAAATGTCTTTTTGTAGCTCTTAAATCTCCCCACCCCACCAGCCCCTATGCTGACACTGAATTCAGTATGCAGACATTGTGTCTTCGGTCTCTTTTAAATCTACAAGTCTTTTTATGTGATTTTTTTTTTTTTTTTTTTTTTTTTTTGAAGAGGGCAGACTTTTGTGTTACACAGTTCCATGTTGTGAATTTGCTTTCTCATAATTTTATTTGGGTTGTACATTTTTGAGAACTATTGACAGCATTTACTTTTAGTAAACCCCTTTCCCACTCCAGTGTAAAACTATGTCATAGGTGTTCTCCTTGGTGGGTCTTGCATGAATGAGGTTTTACTAAATAGATACTTTAACACCTAAAATCGAAGGTGGGGAGATTATTGCTGCTGTTTATCCATCTTCATCAGAATATACAGTTTTTACCCTTTGGTTTTAATTTTAAAACGGGTTGACTGGGAGCTAAGAGAAACGTTCTTTGAAAATTCATAATTCCCATTTTTCAGATATTTGAGATACATTGCCGTGGCCTGCATTTTCCCCCTGCATAGTGCTAAGGCTCTTTTTAACGTCACTTTCATAAGGCTCGTATATTCATTATGTTTTAGCATTGAAGTATTCCTTTTAACAGGACCCTTGAAAAGGAATCAAATGATAGTGTAGCAAGTGAGCTCTGGAGCCGGTACTGATGAGATTTCCCTGTAGATGAACAGGCTTTCAGAGTAGTAGATTCTCTCAGATGCAGTTGAATGGTTTAATCTCAGTAGAGAAGGCCAATTCCAACAAATACAGCTTAAATTGCTGCAATCATGTTAGGCTGTTAGCAGGTTAATGTAATGATAGCATGTTTCTGACACATTGGAAACTCTGGTTTCGCCACCTCCTACTAGTTAGTTCCCCTGAAACCGCTGTGATGATAAGTAGTTTAGTACATTTTCAGATGTCAAAAACAGAATGCCAGATACCCCGTTTTCCTCTGAAAAGTTCAATATTAGGAAGTCTTAGATTTGGGAGGAGCATTATCAGGCAGTGTGCAAAGGAGTAGAAGGCTAATTTTCCCAATATACAGTCTCTTGTCAACCTCCCCGTAATCTGCTAGGTGATTATACCTTCTAAAAATGCGAATAACTTATAAGCCAATACTTGAAAATAAATTTTCTAAAATTTCAATAGTACCAAGTCCATTAAAAACCACCCCCACAAACTTAAGTTCTTGCCATATCATTCTGTCATTCTTTTGACCACTTACAAAGCACTGTTTTTATATTTCTGTTTTCAAACGTACCATTTTATATGCACAATATTAATGCTTTATGTGCTTTCTCTGAGCCTTTTGTGTATATGTGATCATTATATGTTCGTTATTTGCCTTTCCTGTGTAATTTTCCAAAGTCTTAGATTCTGTGCTATTTAATACCTCAGGGAAATATTCCAGGCAGGGCAGCTCTGTGTAGTTGTTTGGAGTCCAACCTGCCTTCAAATCTCAGCTTCTCCATTTATTGGCGGTGGGGGGAATGGGCAAATTACCAAACCCTACTGGTCTTTGTTTCCTTTTCTGAACAATGGGAATAAGAATTTTGTCTTTCTAATATAACGTCCACAAGTATTATGTGGGTCTTAGCACAGAGTAAGCGCCCAGCAAATGGTAGCTGTAGTTACAGTTATTAATATCAGTGATAGAAACCCCCATCACCTTCCGGTTTTCAGGTAATATTCATGGACCCAGTGCGTGGTTCTCAAATGTGGGTAGTTTTGCCTCCCCCTGCCCCCTTCCTCAGGGAACATGAGGGCAATGCCCTGATTCGAATGGGACGGGTACTACGGGTATTTTGTGGGTAGAAGCTAGGGATACTGCTAAACATCCTACAGTGCACAGGACAGCCCCTCACAGCAAAGAATTATCCAGCCCAAAATGACAGTGATGCCCAGATTGAGAAATCCTGACCTAATGGGATCTCGACCAAATACTTGTAAATAATCTGTTTTGTGTTCTTTTTGGTATAATTATTGCACTTTCGGTTGGCACCCATTGCACCATTTTTTCAAATTAAATAACTTCGGTTTATTCATGATACAATCATTTCAACACGGTTTAAGAATTTGACGTGTCAAATTTAAATATCACTAACTGCCAGGCACTAATGTAAGCACTTTATCTAACATATGTAATTGTCACAATAGCACTGTAAGTTAGGTGTCATCTTTTTGCAGGAAGGAAACTGACGCATGGAGGATAAGAAGTATGTGTGGAGCTGGGATTTGAACCCAGGCAGTCTAGCTCTAGAATGTTCTCTTATCTGCTCTGCAGTTTTCTGTCTATGGTCTTACGGTAAACATGTAATTTGTGAAGTTGGTATCATACCAAGGCCTGTTGAAAAATAATGCTACAAGTTTTAGACATCGTTTCCCATCTCACCGCTTAAGAAGTAAGAGGGTTGCACTGGTTCTTACTTGCCTGATCATAAAAATCATCTGAGAGTCTTACTAACTAGGTCTCTAGTCTCTGTTCTTAACAAGTAAATTCAGAGCTGTATGGGAAGAACCCTGGGAATCTCTTTCACAGTGGCCTAGATGAATCCTCTGATCAGGCAAGTCCCTAACATCCTAGACTAGATGAGATCGCTTAAAACTAACAGTATTTTTGTTTCCCCCTTTCGTTTGCACATATTATGGATTATTACCCTATCTACGTGATAGAAACTTCATCACAAGCACAGAGGTTTTGAGTACACATTACAGCAAACTGTTCAGTATTAGCTCCCTTTTCCCTTTGATTCCCATTTTTTAAATGGATAAATGAGGTGTAGTCCAACTCTTTGGTAATCGCCAGTTGGCCTGATAATTGGATAAGAGGGGCTAGCCATGAAGACCAGTCCATTGTGCCTGTAGATCCTGGTGTCCTTGTCCTGGGGCTGGGTCTTCTAAAGCACCATTGTGTAAAACATTACAGTTGCTTTGTGAGAACACTGAATAAACAAAATCCAAAAACTCTAAAACTCTGCATCCTCATAGTTAACATTTGCTTTCATGCTTGATTTTCCATCCAAGAGTTTAAAATTCTTAAGATACCCATTTTATCATTGACTGAGACCTTGATTTTCCGCCATGTGGTTGGTTCAAATGAAACTGTTCGATGTCTTCCTGACATTCAGACACTCACTGTTGTCCTAGAGGAATGTTCCCCTGGAGTGACAGGTGGCAGGTATGTTTCAAAGGCTCACATGTTGGCTCAGTTTGCCTGCGTGGCTCTTTTCAGGAAGATTGGTCAAGGCGAGGCACCTCTTGGTGTACTTTAATTTTGTACACCACCTACTTCTTAGTGGCTAAGATTGTTACCGTAAAGATTTAGAAAGTGTCACGCCAAGTTAACCCATCCATGTTTCATCTGATATTTGGGAACTTACTTTGGAAACTTGGTCAGGTTGCCCCCAGAATGTGTGAGTAGTTCCCAGTGTCGTCTTAACTTCAACGTTACGTAACGTCACTATGGCTTTATTCCTTTATTTTCCTGTCCCCAGAAATCCCATCCCAAGATTAAAATCTTGTAAGAACAGTTATTTGTTCCCTAAATAATCCCCATACTAGCTTTGTTCATGGCATTCCCTCTGCCTAGAAGATCCTTTCCTCCCACCTCTCCTTGCTCACATTTAAATTGACAACTTCTTTATGGAAACTGCTGTGATTTCCCATCCCCCCTCAACTGAAGATGAGCTTCTTCCTTCTAGCATTCGTGGCATACTTTTGTCTATTTATCTTTTGCCCAGTGTGTTGATTATGATTATATTGTACGTTATCATTTGTCCTTACATTTGTCTTGAGTTTTCTTATTCTGGTATTTCAAGTATATTTGTATTTCTAGGCCCTTTGTAACATGGTTCTCTAAAAGTTCATCCCTCTTGTGGGTCCATCTTTGTAGATGGCTTTTTGGGGTGGATTAGATTCTACTGTGTAACCTCAAATACAACAAGCCCTCACTCAGCCTCTTCCTTGTGGTTTTCTTCCAGGCTAGAGCTGTCTTTAATATCCCCTGCCTTTTTGTGTAGTCTTTCATCCAGACAGCTAAAAACAGGGCTTGGGTCCTGACACCAGACTGATCTTAAAAGTCAAAGAATTCCCTGCTTCTCTAGCTCCTGAAATCATTTCTGACCCTGGTCCTAAAATGCATCTGTTAAAAACAGCATCTTCTGTCTTCTACATTTTTACACTTTTTGCTAGTGATGTATTTCGCTTTTAACAAGTTGCATTCTTCATTGCTGTAAGATAAATTTATTAAAACTCATCAAAAGGGAAGTGAAGAGGAAACGACAACAGTGATTTTGTTTGATTCTTACTTTTTAGCTCTTCGATACACTCAAATGTTGTCTTCATATGAAATCAGAGTCTGTGATTAACCAAAGCAGAACAGGTGACTGTTAAGTCTTGAATATTAGATCTTTCTAGGAATCCTTTCCCCAAATGTTTTTATTTTCTATGGATTTTTCCCTACCCTTCAGTTGAATCACATCCTTTCTCTAGGACCTGCTCATTGCTGTGGACTCCAGAACAGCCTCTGTTTCTCTCAATTCTCCTTCTGTTTCAACTGCTACCTTTTGAAAATGGGAAGAAACAAAAACTTTGAAGGAAAAGACCTAAGGACAAGGGGGGGAAGCCACAATTTGGTGATTCGTTGTCAGATCGCATTAGTTGAATTGACGGTTTTCTAGTCTCCCAAAATAAAAATTCTGGAGCTGTGATTCCAGAAGCAGAATACTCATGGCTTAGTATTTACTCCTAATAACCCTAGCTCTAACCCTTCATTGTTTGCAGGAAAAAATACATACTAATCGCCTTTTTCTGGGTGAAACTACCCGATGAGCCATAAATTATAAACTGTAGTCTACCAAAGTGGTCTGTAGCATTGGAGGTTAAAGTTCATTCGCTGAGTAGAGTGGAGTAGTACTCCACAGAAGCCAGGCTGTGTGTTTGAAAAACAAAAACTTAAATTTGCTGAGCTTTTAAGAATCTCATCTTCAAAAGAGAAGGGGGGGGAGCAGGCAGGTAGAAAGACAGGAAGAGAGACCAGCAAGAAGAAAGTACAGTGTGAGATAGCGGAGGCTGGAGGTTTTGTTTTTACAAACCATTTCAAAATAAGCTTTATGACATCACACAAATTTTGCTTCTCTGAACCCTAGTTTGCTCATTCGTAAGATGGAGATGTGCCTCTTGCACAGGGTTACGTGGCATAACATGTCTCAAGTCCCTAATACCATGCTTCCTGTTTCTTACGTTTTACTATTTGTGTCCTTTATTGTATTATTACTTTTGTTTGTTCTCTCACACAAGAGCGTAGCGGAGTCTGCAAATCTTCTAAAGGTGTCGGCAAAGTTTTAGGCGTTACTTTCCTGTGAAAGAGACCTTATTTTGAGGCCCTGCTTGGAAAACTTGTTCAGTAAGCTCAGTGGCATCAGGGGCGAATTGTATGTGACACGGAGAGGTTAAAAAGGGAGTAGCAGGTACTGTTCAAGAGCTGGTGGCACAGTCTAGAATTACATGCCCTCTCTTTTTGCCCTGATCTGACTTTTTACTTGCTACCTCCCCTGACACCTCTTTGCCGCCCCTTCCACACACAGCTGCCCTACCTTTGACCTGCAACCAGAATCTAAAGCGTTACTTGGTTTCTACGTAAGTTAAACACAACAATTGCCGGAGCCAAACTAAGAGTGAAATTCTTCGAATGTGGAACTGAAAGGATCTGCCTTACAACTGTAATGCTGCTGTTGTTGTATATTTGTTAAATAAATTAACACATATTTTTAGTCATCTTTTTTTTTTTACCTTGGTTTGAATTTACATGGGTTCTGATGGGTAACAATGTTATGACCTTGTAACTTAGGAAATAGGAAATGTAAATTAAGAGAAATTAAATATGCTATTATGATACTTTAAATTTTACTTAAGTAATCATGTTTATTGAGCACCTACTATATGCCAGGCACTGTCCTAGGCAGTGAATAAAATAGGCAGGAACTTTGCTTTCAAACAGTACTCAGTTGCTAAACCCATTTCCTTTTCTTTAGGGCATTTTCATTGTCTCTGAATTTGAGAGCTGAAAAGTACCTTAGAGATCTTCTAGTCCAGCCTCTTTCAAATGGAGAACCTGAGCCAGTAGTTCACAGGAGAGTTAAGAGAATTTAGCAGACAATTCCAAGTCATGACAGCAAACTGTAGGGAAACCAGCACAAATTGAGGATTCACTGTATCGTTAGTATCATGAGTGTAGAAAAGTTATAAATTACTACAAGAAGAGTTCACTCGTGGTAGCGTAAATGAAAGATTCCACTATATTATCCTCAAGTTAAAATCAAGTAGTGTCTTTTTTTCTTCTTTAGCACTGTAGAGAAACCAATTTTGTATCGTGTAGTGCCTAAATCTATAAATGGTTTTCTGTGTATAGACTCAGAAGTTTCAGATGCAGTTACGCAGACGATGCTGTTTACGAGTGTCCAGGTAGTAGTGATAGAAATAATGTGTCTTCCTGCCTTAATAGAATCATAGCAGTTCATATCTGGAACTTATACCCCTTAGGTCAAGGGTGAGGACATTGACTCCCAAAGAGGTTAATTGACTTGCCCAAATAAGAGCCAAAAGTAGCAACTTCTATTTAAGCAAGGAGTCAGGGTTGTTTTTGTTTTTTGTTTTGTTTTGTTTTGTTTTGTTTTTGTTTTTGTTTTTTATATTAAGGTCACTATATTTTGATATTCAGATATCCATTTTCATCTTTAAATGACCTAATATTGTCATCAGACTTGCTGAGCGTTGGCCGTATTTTTTTTTTTTAATTAAGACACTGTCTGAGAAATTGACAAAAGACAAAGTCACAGATATTACAACCTGGTCTCTTGGCATTTCTATATTTCTGGTAGTTCATCTCTTATGCTAAAAACATGCAGTCTTCTGTTGCTGGTCATAAATAATTTTTCCCCCATAATAGGTATTGTCTTCTGAGAACTCTGAAGCAATGTCAGACATTGAGGGAAGCTCTCATTGCTGCAGGAAAAGAGATTATATGGCATGGGCGGACAAAAGAAGAGCCTGCGCATTACTGTAGCATTTGTGAGGTAAGTAACCGTTGTCATCCACAGTTGTTTTGTAAAGCCTCTTACCTCTCTACTTTCGGTTTCTCTCCAGTGACTTTTCTTTAAAATGTACGTATACCCATATGTCCTGCAGCTTACTGAATTTGACATTGTGTTCAATCTTGTTATTTTATAAAGCCTCTTACCTCCCTACTTTTTTGGATTCTCTTTAGTTACTTTTATTTGAAATGTGTTTATGCTCTTCTGTCCTGCAGCTTCCTGCAATTGACATTGTGTTCAGGCTTGTTATTTTCTTGTTACTTAGCTATTTCATTAAAATTGAATCTCAGGACATACTGTTTCGGTAACAGTGAATTAATTCTAAAAGTAATTTACAGTGTCCTCTGTCTGAGGGATATTTTAACAAGTGATGATCATCAAGAAGTTTAGTCTTGAGATTTTAAACTGGGAATAATCCAGATGTATGCAGAAGACAGGAAAGTGGATGTAGCTTGGTACAGCTCCGGGCAGATCACTGTTCGCTCTAGTGTAATTCATAAGACATTGGTCAATCTCCTGTGGCCAAGGCTGGCAAGAGAAGCAGAAACCGATATTAATGTGGTACCTGTTCCGAAGGAGCTTACATTCTACTCGGAGAAGACCAATTATAAACAACTAATTGTACATGAGCCTGTGGTGAATGTGAGGTTGGTCTTACTGACTCACGATAACACTGAGGGGGAGGGTGACCTAATTTTCCCTCCTGGTATCGGTGTAAGAGTTCACAAAAGTATTAAAGTTTGAGTCCATCCTTCAAGGATGAGTGAGTGTGACTTCGGTGGGCTAAAAAATGGTGAGAAGTAGAGGTAGAGTGAATGTTATTATGAGGCACGACTTGGGAAATGGAGTGGCTTATTCAGAAAAGGGTTAAGTCGTCCAGTGTGGCTGGCACACAGGCAATGCAAATTCTACTTACAAGTCTAGGTGGTAGGAAGCTTTGCTGAGCATCAGCAACGGTGGGTATGTGTTTCAAAGAGAAATGTGATTGGAGAGAATGGAAATAGGAAGCTATGTTACAGGGGTCTTAATTAAGAGTTGTTATCTTAAGGCCTTCCCTAGATTGTAGTGCGAATATTAAAGAAGGAGAGGAATTCAAAAATATTTAGAGAGTAAAATCCACAAGACAACTCATCAAATGGCAGAAGTGAGGGACAGGTTGAAGAATGCTCACAAATTTTCTAGTTCGGGTCATGAGGTTCACGTTGTTCATTGATAGTAATGGTAAAATGGTGGGTGAATACTGAGATTTTAGTGAACACACTGTTCAAAGAAGACATGAGGTCATGAGAGTATTCTCATTGAATAAATTCATTGAATTTGATTGTATAAATTCAAGGATTTGCCAAAGCCAAGGATATTAGTGATCCATTTCAGACCTTGAAATTCTGTATTCTGACACTGACGTTTATCTGAAATGGTTGAATCCATCAGCTACTCTGATGTTGTATAACTGGCCAAAGTTAAATCTTTGGGAGATCATGGGCACCCGGGTGGCTCAGTTAGGCATCCGGCTCTTGATTTCGGCTCAGGTCCTGATCTCAGAGTCATGAGTTCGAGCCCCACATCAGGCTGTGCACTGGGCGTGGAGCCTGCTTAAGAGTCTCAATCTTCCCCTCCCTCTACTTCCCTCCCACTCGCTCGCTCATGCTCTCTCTCAAAAGTCTTTGGGAGATCAGATAGGTGTGTTATGCCTCAAAAAAAAAAAAAAAAAGTGTATAAGCTTTTCAGAATTTGAGAATGACTCCTATCCCTAACTGTTCTTTCTTATCCCCCCTGAACCTTAGCAATTCATCAGTCTTTCTGTAAAAGGTAGAGGTTATTATTTCTAAAATCATCCGATACTCATGAGCACACGTTTTGCTTGTACTCCTGTTCCCTCACATGAGGCTTATAACTGAATGCTCACCGTCACTGACCTCTTCAGTTTCCTCATCTGTAAAATCAGATTATTCACCACGTAGGGTTTGAGGTTTGTGTGAGCGCTGTGGTATGTTCTGGGGGTACAAAAGTGAGTAAAGCATAGTCTTCATCTGAGGAGCTCAGTCTGTGGGAGAAGACAGTACTCCGTGATGAGCACCGACAAGTAAATGGAAAATAACAATCACTTTCTTCTGGTTGTATGCCAGTGTTTTGGATTCAAAACAAAAATAGGCTGACCTTGATCAGCCTTTGAACTAGGCTTTTGCCAGTGGTTGTAACGAGTGTGTCATTCTCTGAGATCGTTCCCCTACATGTGCCGTGCCACCCATGTCTTTGGGTTTGGTACAGAATATACCTGGCTCTCTTAAAGATTCTCAGACATGACCATGTTTGTCTTAGTACCTACTCTTTTTTTTTATTTAATGTTTATTTACTTTTGAGAGAGAAAGAGAGTGCGAGCAGGGGAAGGGCAGAGAGAGAGAGAGAGAGACAGAGAATCCAAAGCAGGCTCAGGCTCTGAGCTGTCAGCACAGAGCCCAATGCGGGGCTCCAATCCACGGACCGCGAGATCATGACCTGAGCCGAAGTTGGGTGCTTAACCGACTGAGCCACCCAGGCGCCCCTTAGTACCTACTCTTAACCAGAGATCACTGTCCACAATTCCACGTAAAGCAGAATTCTGTGGTTATACCAAAACAGTACAATAAATAAATACCATGATCTCCACTGAATGCTTTTTCTCTTGCATAAAAATAGGTGGAGGTTTTTGATCTGCTCTTTGTCACTAATGAGAGCAATTCTCGAAAGACCTACATAGTGCATTGCCAAGATTGTGCACGAAAAACCAGCGGAAACCTGGAAAATTTTGTGGTGCTAGAACAGTATAAAATGGAGGACCTGATGCAAGTCTATGACCAATTTACATTAGTAAGTGAAATGAACATGTGAGTACATACTTAGCTGGATAGGGAAGCGGCAGTGTTTGTTCTGCCACCTGAAAAGTAGGAGGTAATGGAATATTTAAATTTTCCTTTCACTTGTTGGATACTGCATGAGGAAACAGTCATATCATTCCTTCCAAGTATTTATTCCTATGAACTTGGCGTATTTCATTTTCACTTTTCTTCCTGGGTGAGTCCAAGGCTGAATAATGTCACAGTAATGACATTTTAAAATCTTTCTGTGCTTTTAGAACACTGTCATAGCCTTTGTGTCATTCGATTTCAGTTGATAAAATGTGTACATAGGTTATTAGTGTCCACAAAATGAATCCGTAAGTGTGGTCTTAAATAGACTTCGGCTTTTACAGCTAATTATATTTATTTAAAGTTTTGTCGTTACCAGAACTATTAACCTCCCAGGAATATTTGATGGAGCTTAACTTCCTGGTATGTTACATAACCTTATGAAATTCAAGTATACTTAACAAGTTTTACACAGTTTTTAATGTTAACCAGCAGATGCTTAGGGGGAAGCTTTTTACTCTAGCGTATCAATAGTTTCATGAATAGAAACACAGATATAATTTACGAATTGTTGACTTCCTCCAGTACTTTTCTCTTACATATGTGATCAGAAACTGAATTACTGAAATGTAGCTCCCGTTTTCACTTACATGGTCTTGAAGATCGCTTGAAGAAGACGACAATGCTCTGGAATTCTGTTCAGCAAAATATATGATCTCGTTGAGATAGGTTCTGAAGCGAGCCACTGATGAAATTATAATCCGTGAAATCATTTTCCACAAGCCTTTTTTATTTTGTTTGTTTGGAAGCAGTCTAAAATACGGGCATCCTAATAACTTATCCTAAGAGGTTTTGACTGATTGGCGAAGTACAGAAAAAGGTGGGTGCGCTGAGTAGAGCAGTGGTCTTAGACCCTTAGGAAAATTGCCCAGGTGGGAGAAAGGTAAGGGAAGTTATTCCTTGACATTGTGTAGCAGGCCCTTGAACTTTCTTCAGAACCCTTACTTCGCCTACCTTCAGAGGCCGACTGTGCCTGTAGCCTTGAGCTAGGGAACACCGTTAACAGTGCGAATACCAAAGTAACGTCCCTTTTATTTGCAGGCTCCTCCATTACCATCCTCCTCATCTTGATAGTGTTCCATGGACGTTAAATGAGACCTTTTCTGCTATTCAGGAAGTAACTCAGTTCTGCACCACTGGTTTTTGTAGCTATCTCGTAAGGCTGCTGGCTGAAAACTGTGTCTATGCAACCTTCCCAGTGCGGAGTGTCACCCAACTGGACAGGGGAGAGCACTGCTCCTACTCCGGGACTCTCCTGAAGCTGATCAGCTATACTTCAGAGAAAAAAGAATAATAAATTCCATGTTTTGTATATATCTGACAAAACTGGCAAAATCATACAGACTACTGACTTGAAAACGACCTCTTTTATATTTCTCTATTTCTGGGCTGACGAATTGGTTTTCATCTATCTTTTCCCCTTCAGAATTTTCCTTGGAAAAAAAAAAAAAACAACTAGCCTAGCTGGTCATTTCTTTGTAAGGTAGTTAGCAATTTTAAGTCTTTCTTTGGTCAACTTTTTTTTAATGTGAAAAGTTAGGTAAGGAACTTTTTTACTGCTTTTATGTTTTTTCTGTCTTGTTTTGAAACCATGACGGTTATTACACTTTTGGTTCCTAAATAAAAATGTTTAAAAAATTAACAGCCAAGTCACAAAGATAATGGATTGCACATAGACTAAGGAATAAACTTCAGATTTGTGATTTTTGTTTCTAATCTTGATGTAAATTTACACTATTTATAAATACATATTTATTGCTTGAAAATATTTGTGAATGGAATGCTGTTATTTTTTCCAGATTTACCTGCCATTGAAATTTTAAGGAGTTCTGTAATTTCAAACACTACTCCTATTACATTTTCTATGTGTAAATAAAACTGCTTAGCATTGTACAGAAACTTTTATTAAAATTGTTTAATGTTTAAAGAGTTTTCTATTGTTTGAGTTTTAAAAAGACTTTATGTACAGTGCCCAGTTTTTGTTCATTTTTCAAATCTGATTATATATATTTTATATATACTTCTGTATGTATATATAATATATATAGAAATCTGGATATATATGTATAAAGATTTAGAACTTAAATTTTTCTCGTTTTAAGTTTCACATCTATGGTAGATTTTTGAGGTGTCTACTGTAAAGTATTGCTTACAAAAGTATGATTATTTTTAAAGAAATATATATGGTATGTATCTTCAAGACCCAAAATGTCAGACTGGTTTATTGTGAAGTTGCAAATTACTGCAATGACAGACCAATAAACACTTGTGGCCAAAACATAGTATAATAGTAGAAAACAAATAGTGATTGAACTTCAGATTTTAAAGGGAATGTGACGTGGGCTTGATAAATCTTGTACATCACTAAGCAGAGTTTTATATGGAAAAAAGGTTCAGATAAGGGCTCTATTTTAGAATGCAAATAAATTAAAAGAGACTTATTTTTTAATGTTAGGCAGTTTTAAATTTCATGCTTTCCTGCTTGCATGACGTGATTGGGGTGGTGGGGGGAGAGTCTACAAATCCACATCACTGGTAAAATATAGCCAGCAATATTACCATCAACAGGTCCCTTCTAATGGACAACAATAGGATTTCGTTTTGTAACAATGGCACCTTGCATTTGGCACATACTCTCTTTTTATCAGATTTTTCCGGGAAGCTTTGGTGAAGAAGCATAGAGAATGGTATAAATGAAGTTCTATTTATGACTAAAGAGAATTTATAATCCTATCTGGGGAAATGCTGTGCTGATTGCATTAATCAAGTATTCTTGTTCAGATAGTTTTGGAGTACGTTGTCCTCCTGGAAACAGTTCGAAGGCTTGAAAGCATGGAGATATTTTATTTAATTAGTTAATTTAGTAAATATTGAATATCTACTAGCAGCAATCATCTCTTATTTATAATTTCAGAAGGAAATAATTACAAATCTATTTTAGTTAAGGAGCAAGAGTGCTTGTCTAAGTGCTGCTTAGGATGTGTAACCACAATATTTTTGAAGTAACTCAAGGCAGACATTTCTGTAAATAAAAGTTGCAAGCCACTATCCAGAAGCAAAGGTTCTAAGAATGCTAAAGCTATGCCCTAAATGCTACTTAAACAGTTCTAGTTTATCTTGCTGACACGGTGTCTTATTTTCTCTGGTTTTATCAAGATACTTTATTGCCGAGATGAATATACGTTGTCTGACATTTAGGAATACTTTAGTGCTGTTTCATCGATACACACGTGGAAGTTCTATGTCAAAAATAACACTTGCCCAGCTTAGTCCTTAGTCTTTGAATGGGTAAGAGCATAGGAGAGAGAAATCAAATGTATCGTTACTCTGAAGTATAAACTAGATAGACAAAGTCTTGTGTAAACTGCTTTCTTTTCATCAATTGAATATCCTTTATTATAATTTATATTTTTCATATTTCAGAAGAAATAGAGGAATTTTTTTTCTTGTTACTGCTCTGTGTATAGGTAAATCCCGTTAAAAGCACACTTTATCCAGATGCCTTAATAATGAAATAAGTTTGCATCGTAATGCACACACATTGTTTAGAGAAAGAAGCTAACTACAAAACGTACAAAGAAGCAGATGTTGACCCAGATAGTGGGAACTGAATCATATTCTCTCACTGTCACCAGTTAAATAGGAAATCGTACACCATCGGTAGAGCAGTTCAACTTGCTTTACCTATTTATATGTTAAATCAATTAAAAATTGGCTTCTTCGCTTGGAAATAAAAGCTCAGGTTTTAAAAGTAGTAAATTAACAGAACCTTCATTCACATTTTCAACTGAAATGTAAGATCGCATGATGCTATGAATTTAACTTAAATGAAGTGTCTGCTTCTCAGAACCTAGTCGTTAAATCTTTATTGTCGTGTATATTTTCATTTAGTATTACTCACTTAGCATCTCCTAAAAAGCAAACCTAGGATGTAATCCCTGTCCTCTGCCCTCCACACACACATCTATATGGGAGACGCATGTAATCTATCAGGCAAACCCTAGAACAGGTGACAAGAAGGGTGAGTAATATTGGGGCCTACATTTCAGTGGGGTTTACATCATCACACCCTCCTGAGCCAAGAGGGTTTGGGAACTTTGGCTAAGGAGTGGGAGGAGTGCTAACAGACAACTGGAAAGGGCAGGAAAGCTCCGAGATGTTGGAAAGCTGCCTCTGCCATGAGAGGTGTTGACACTTTGCCCTGTAGTTAATACGGGACCGTCCATGAGATTTAAACAAAAAAAACAGCACTGGATTTGCTGTCGTCTTCCTACCTGCTTTAACACACTCCCTCTAATCCTGTACATTGCTGCCGGAGGGAGATCTCCAAAGCAGAGAAATCCAAGGAAGAGAGGATTTGGATTTGAACTTGGGATGTTGTAAGGTTGGGAATAAGAGCACAGATGGGGAAGACCAAAAGTAAATAGGAAATCACCGAAGGGTGGTTCTAGAGGCAGAAGATCATGAACTACTTGTAGGGCATCTAAGTAGTTGGAATTAGGAGAGGCCTGGACTGGAACCGTGTATCTGCTGTTCATTGAGGTGGTGCTCAGAACCAGAAGAGAGAAGATTACCCAGGAACTGGTGAGGAGAGGTAGACCAGATACCGCCAAGGAATGTCAGCGTATGAGAGAACAGGGGATTGCAAAGGAGGAGAAAGCTAAACCGCCCGAGCGGTGGTAGACAAACGAGCTTTTGAAAAATAACCACACCATACTGCAAAGAGGAGAGTGAAAGGGATTTTTTCCGGGTCGGCACAAGATGGTTGGCGACACTTGCCAGAGCACCCTCAGTGGAGCAAGCACCTAAATTGCCGTGGATGGAAGAAGGTCTTGAATTTGGAGGTTGATGGACTTGTCCGTTTGGTCTTTCCAGGACCCCTCAGTTTGAGATTATATTGGTCTCTGGTGAACAGCAAACAGATCACCGATTTTACATATTTTGTCTCATTGTCCTGGAGTGCTTTGCACAGTCATAGCGTTGTACATATATATCGTGAAGCAACCCGTGTAGTGTTTTGTTTTTGAAAGGAAGACCTACTTTTTTTTTAGTTGAACGGGGAAATAAGGATGGTATTTCGTTTAATTTTTTTTTCAATGTTTATTTCGAGACCGTGAAGGAGGGGCAGAGAGAAGGAGAAAGAATCCCAGGCAGCCTCCAACACGGGGCTCGGGCTCACGAACTGGGAGATCCTGACCTGAGCTGAAATCAAGAGTCAGATGCTTACCCGACTGAACCACCCAGGGACCCCAAGGAGGGTAATTTTTTAGCGTGGCCTACAGATGCCTATCATTTACCGACTACTTGTGTATTCTTTTTAGTCCTCACGGTGACCCTCTGAGTTAGGTACTCTTGTATCCCCATCTTACAGATAAGTAAACTGAGAGCTCCCATAACTTTCCCCAAGGTTTGTGGTCATTAAGTGTTCCAACTGTGGTAGTGATCCGACTCCAGAGAAGTGCTCGCTATTTATTCTACCTCCCACTGCAGAGAACTAGGAATCGCTGAGCACTTACTCTGTAGTCATACTTGAAAGAGACTTTTCATTTTGAGTATTTAACAAGAGAAAGATGTCTTTAAATGTGGTAACCTGTAATCGGGCCAACCATTTCGTTTGTAGTCCAAACCAGAATGCTTTTGAGATCAAAAAGGTGCACAATTGCTAATTCTTGGGACAGGGCAGTAGCCATAAATTGGGCTCCCCTGGCAAGCTGGGATGTATGGCCTAGTGTTTAAGCCGGTCTTCAGAAGAAGCATTTGGGAGTAGTCTTCCCAACGTCCTACTCCTAGATTTTTGCACTCTTAGAAAGGAAGCATGGATTTATGCTGCACTAGGGCCCACAGTGGTGGCTGCAAAAGACGACACGTTATCAGGAAGATACAAGCAATGGATTTTAGGAAATGGAAACGATAGAGGAAAGGGACGGTCCCGTTAAGTCTTAGTGATGTCTACTGAGTGGTTCCATCCTAAAGTCAAATAATGGCACTTCAGGAAACTGTGACAAAATGTATAAATAGAATATTTTCGGTATAATGATGAGTAGGCATTTTTTCTATACACGATCTACCACTTACCAGTCTATTTTAGGTGAGAATCTGATTTAACATATCCAACACATGATTTTCAAGTGTGCCAACCTCAGATTAAAGGTATGGTTGGCACAAGGTAATAACCTGAACCACACGTACTCCCCCGAATGTGCAAATACAACACCTGTTGAGTGTAAGGGGAGAGAAAGGAGGAGAAAGCAAACACTGATTTTGCAGGCGTATGTAGTTAATTGTAGCTAAGCATTCTTTAGCGCTCCACGTTGTGTGGAATAATACATTTGGCAGAGTGAAAAGTAGCGGAGAATGTTATCTTTAGAAAACTTGATATATGTGATCTAAATGTCATTATCTTTCATTAAATGTATTCGGATGCAAATTTTGAGATGTGTGCACATGGAAAGGATTCTATGTCTAATAAATGGAAGTCAGTACTCAACTCTATGATCAACAAGATTTTCTGGGTTAAGGTACTGAAAATAATTGGTGGGAGGGGGGGAAGTTCAAAAAGATATGCAATTCTGACGCATCAGAAATTTCAGTAAAAAGGAAAAACTAGGAAGTGCCAAAGATTGGGCAATACACGTGTCTACAAAACCTGGGTAGCTTTTTGTCTTTAGGTTTATTTATTTATTTTGAGACAGCTTGAGTAGGGGGAGGGGCAGGGGCGGGCGGAATCTCGAGCAGGCTCCACACCATCAGCGCAGAGCCCAACGCAGGGCTCGAACTCAACGATCTGTGAGATTATGACCTGAGCCGAAACCAAGAGTGGGACTGAGCCACCCAGGCACCCCAAACCTGGGTAGTTTTTAAATCTTGATCAACCTACAAATTATCCTGCCATAAATCATTCTAAATCAGATGGGGCTTGTAGTCCACGAATTAGAATTCCTCTGTAAGACTCGGTTCCTCCAGATAAGGCCGGTCTCCTCAAAAGTTCCACGAGTAAGAACCCAAGGAGCTGTGTGTGAGCAGTGGGTAATCTGCCAGTTAACACTGAAGTGCGATGCTGGAACTTTTAGGCTTGCTTCAGGCTCCATCTAGCCCCCTCCATCCCTCCCTCCCTTTATTTCGACCTTTATTTTCAAACTCTATAGCATTTACATAGTCTTGTTCCCATCCCTTTAAGCACCTTCAAATTGTCTCCACTCACCACCTGTAGGTAACCATTCTTAATTCATCAGCTCCTATCTTCTGTGTTTCTTTCCCCAGAAGTAAATAAATTGGTATGTAGAGTCTTACCTCCCTTCTTGTATACCCAAGATGTAGCAGGATGTGTACATATTTTGGCACCTTGACTTTTCTCCACTGAATATATCTTAAAAATCATTATCAATTCATGGGGATCCATTGTTTGTATGTATCATCTCCCAACGATGGGATATTTGGGGAGTGTTTCCAATCTTTTGCTATTTCAAATAATGTCTCAATGACTTTATGCATATGTGGTTTTGTATTTGTGGAGGTATGTATCTTCAGAGTAAAATGGTAGATTACTGAGCCACAAGTTAAGTGCATATAGTCTTGCTTGATGTTGCCCTCCATAGCTCTTCTGTGTTGCACTCACCCTGGAAATGCACGAACAAGACTATTTCTCCTACGGCCTTGCCAACAGACTGTATTGTGGAGCATTTGGAAGTTTTGCAAATACAGTAGGTGAAAATGGAATCGTGGCAGAGTTAATTTGCATTTCTTTAATGACTAAGGTTGAGCAATTTTCCATATATTTAAGGGCTATTTGCCTAGTTTTAAAAACCTGAATTTTTTTTTTTTTTTGAGATATGGTTATTACCTACAGTAAGCTGAACAGATCTTGAATGTACAGTTTGGTGAGTTTTGGCAAACGTGTCCATTATACCCCAGTCAAGAATAACGCACTGTCGTTACCCTAGAAAGTTCTCTTGTGTCCTTTTCCATTCCATCCTCTTCCTCCCTTGCTGCTGCCCCGGACCCCGGGCAACCACTTTTCTGATTTCTATCCCCATAGATGAATTTTACTGTCTTTAAACTTCATGAAAATGGAAGTGTGCAAGAGGTATTTTTTTATTTGACTTGTTTCACTGAACATGTTTTTGAAATCCATCCGTGTTGACGAGTGTATCAGTAGTTCCTTCTTTTTTATTGTTAAGTGGCATTTTATTGTATGAATGTAACACAGTGTGTTTAACCATTCTGCTGATCGGCATTTGGGTTGTTTCCACATCCTCAGAGACACTTATTGTTGCTAGTTTTCAAAAGTTCAGCTGTTCTAGTTGGCGTGTGGTATCTGATTGCAGTTATAATTTGCATTTCTGTGATGACCAATGTTGAGTGTCTTTGCATGTGTATAGTGACCATCCGTATCTCTGTTATGAAGAGATAAGATTTTGCTCTTTTCAATTGGAGTTGTCTTTTCGTTATTGATTCGTGGAGGTTTCCTTGTGTGATCTGCTTACAAGGCATTGGTCAGATATTCGTACTACAAATATTTTTCCCAACCTGTGATTTGCCTTTTCAATTTTCTTAACGGTGTCTTGATGAGTAGACGTTCTGAATTTTGATAGAGTCCGAGTGTACCAATTTTTGTATGTTTAGTGTTTTCTGTGTGCTGTCTGGGAAATCTTTGCCCAACCTTGGTCTCAAAGACACTCCTATGTTTTCTACTAGGGGTAGGGGCCTTGTAGTTTTACATTTAGGTCTGTAAATCGTCTCAACTTAGTGTTTGTGTTCTCTGAAGTCTTTCAGTCAGGGAGTGTACATTTTCCAATTTAGTTATTCTTTCTCCAAGTGGATTTGGCTATTCTAGATCTTTGGCATTTCTAGATGAATTGTAGAATTAGCTTGCCATTTGCTACCAGAAAGCCCTGTTGGAATTTTGACTGAGATTACGTTGAATCCGGAGATCAATTTGTGGAGAGTTGACATCTTGGTAGTACTGAGCTTTCTGGCCCATGAGAAAGGCCTATTTCGCCATTGATTCAGATCTGTATTTTCTCTCACTGTTTTGTAGTTTTTGGTAAACAGGCCTTCACAGCCCTAAGTATTTGATATGTTTGATGCTATTGTGCATTGTACATTTTAAAAATTTTAAGGTCTAAGTTTTTTGTGTGACTAGCATGGTTGTGTCCTGCCTAACTTGCTAGGCTCATTTATTAGTTCTAGTAGCTTTCTGTAGATTCCTTGGGATTTTCCGCATAAATAATTTATGTGATCTGTGAATAAAGACAGTTTTACTGCTTCCTTCCCAACGGCTACCCATGCCTTCTTTTTTTTCTTTTTCTATCCTTTTTGCACTGGCTTGAACCTCCAGTACAATTGAAGTGGTCAGAACAGATGCCTGTTCCCAGTTTTAGGAGAAAGTCGGTATGATGTTAACTGAAGGTTTTTCATAGATGGATGTTCCTGTCCGTTTCTGTTGCTAGTTTGCTGAAATTTTTAAAATCAGGGATGTATGTTGAATCTTACACTCCTGAGATAAAGCCCACTTGTTCATGAGGTTGGATTACCTTACGTATTGTGGGATTATACGTTGTTGCCAAAAGGTTGCCGAGAATTTTTGCATCTGTGTTCGTGAGGTCTTATTATCAGAGTAATATTGGCCTCAGAGAATGGGTTGGGAAGTATTCTCTCTCTTCAGTTTTCTCAAAGAGTTTGTGTCGAATTGGTATTATTTCTTCCTAAAAATGTGTGATGGAATTCATCAATAAGGCCACGTGGGCCTGGAAGTTTTGGGGTTTTTTGGGGAAAGTTTTTAGCTACACAATCAATTTCTTTAATATATATATAGGCTGCTCAGATGATCTATTTTGTCTGGAGCGAGCTTTGGTAGTTTGTATCTTTCAAGTCATTTATCCTTTTAACATTTGTGAAACCTGTAGTTCTGTGTTATTCCTGATATTAGTGAATTGGGTCTCCCCACCCTTATCGCTCTGGCTAAAGGTTTACAAATATTTTTGATCTTCTCAAATAGCCAGTTTGTGATTTCATTGATGTTCCCTATTGTATTTCTGGTTTTTGCCATTGATTTTCTCTCTCATCTTTATTATTTTTCTTCCTTCTGCTTCCTTCGGGCTTCTTTAGCTGCTTTCCTTCTCGTTTCGTTAGGTGGAAGCCGAGTCATTGATTTGAGACATTTTCTAGTGTAGGCATTTAGTCCTATAAATTTCCATCCACTGGATGCTTTCGCTATGTGTGTAGCCCCCCCTCCCCCCCCCCCCCCCGCCCCAAGACCAGCCTCAGGCTTGCTGATTCACTATCAGGAGTCACAGGGCTTAGAAACTGTTTTATGCATGGTTACAGTTTATTACACTGAAAGGTACAGATGAAAATCACCAAAGAGAAAAGGCACATAGGGAGAAGTAGAGGGGGAAAACCAGGCTCAAGCTTCCAGGTGTCCCCTCCCAGTGGAGTTTCACAAGACATGCTGAATTCTTTGGGCAACAATACGTGACGGCGAAGTGTTGCCAACCAGGTCAGCTCCAGGATTTTTATTGGGAGTCAGCACCTGCATGAGCAACCTCAGCTAGTCAAGACTCCAGACCTCTCAGAGCAAATGCAGAGGTGTTCACTATAAATCACAGCGGCAGCGTAAACTATCTGGTCAAAGTGGAACAGAATGGCCAAAGAACTCAGACATACAAAAATACTCGTAACAAGACAGAACATTCCAAGGCTCAGTTTTTAGTTCCCAGGAAGTAGCCAAGAGGTTTTTCTTGGTAATGTGCGGGATTTGATCAACCCAGGCCTACTGACTTAACCTTTTCCTGTATAAGGTGCCTTCGATACACTTGGATAGAATATATTTTCATCTTCATTCATTTCAAAATACTTTCCGATTTCCCCTTTGGTTTCTTCTTTCATACAGGGTTTTGTTTTGGGGGTTTTTTTGGTTTTTTTTTTTGTTTTTTTTTTTTTAAGTGTATTCTTCCCACTGTTTGGAGCTTTTCAAGATATTTTTTCTTGTTAGTTTCTAATTTAATTCCATTGTAACCGGAGACTATATTGTGTGTGTCTTGAATCCTTTTAACCTTACTGAGTCTGTTTTAGGGTCAGGACTGTGGCCCTTGGTAAATGAGTTACATGTGCTTGAAGAGAATGTGTACTCTGCCGTCGAATGGAATGTTCTGTGACAGGACAAGTGTTATTCGAGTCTATTTCTATACTGACTTTCTCTCTGGTGGTTCTATCCATTACCGAGAGAGTGGTGCCGATCTCTACAACCAAAATTGTGGATTTGTCTGTTTTTCCATGCATTTCTCTCGGATTTTACTTCACGTGTTCTGATGAATTGACCCCTTTATTATAATGAGATGACTTTCTTCATTCCTGGTAATATTCTTTGTTCGGCAATCTATTTTGATATTAATGTAACCACTCCAGCTTTTTTTTTTTTTGAGACAGAGAAAGCATGAATGGAGGAGGGGCAGAGAGGGAGGGGGAGAGAGAATCCCAAGCAGGCTCTCCACTCTTAGCATGGAGCCCAGTGCAGGGCTCAAACTCACCAACCATGAGATCATGACCTGAGCTGAAGTCGGCAGCTCAACCCACTGAGCCAGCTTTTCTTCGTTAGTGTTAGAATGCTGTAATTTTTTATTCTTTCACTTTTAACCTTTGTATAAGGTTTCAGTAACATACTGTTTAATCTTGCCTTTTCATCAGTTTGATAATCTCTGTCCTTTACCTGGAGTAGGTATTACTTTCCTATTGCTGCTATCACAAAGTAGGACAGATGTACTGGCTTAAAACAACACACATTTATTATCTTATGCCTCTGTAGGTCAGGAGTCTGGTATGAGTTCCCCAGATTAAATCAAAGTGTCTGCAGACTGCATTCCTTTCTGGAGACCCTAGGGGGAAAATCCTTTTCCTGCTCGTTCGGGTACTTGACAAAATTCAGTTCCTTGTGGTTGTAGGACCGAGGTTCCCATTTTCTTGCTGGCTGTAAACCTGAAAGCTGTTTCCAGCTTCTAGAATTTGCTGCATTCCTTGCCTCATGGCCCCCTTCCTCCGTCTTCAGAGCTGGCAATGACAGGTTGAGTCCTTACGTCACATTTCTCTTGTCACGTCTCTCTTTTTCTTTCTCATCTCGCTGACGCAGCCGGGAAAGCTTCTCTGCTTTTAAGGACTCTGACATTGGGCTCATCTGGATAGTCCAGGATAATGTTCTGTCTCAAATCCATGCCCTTAATCACCTCAGCAAAGTCCCTTTTGCCATGTAAGATAATATATTCAAAGGGTCTAGGGTGGGGGTATCTTGGGCGGGGAGAGCCATTCTTCTGCTTACCAAGGGTTGTCTAGACCATTTTATTTAGTTATGCTCCGTGGGATGGGATGGTTCGGTTTAAATCTACCTTGCTCTTTATTTTTCATTTGTACCAGCTGTGTTCTGTTCTCTTTTTCTGTCTTTAGACTGAATGTTTTTTGTGATTCTATTTTATCCTTTGTTGGTTTATTATAGCTCTTTGTTGTGTGTGTGTGTGTGTGTGTGTGTGTGCTTTGTTTTTTTTTTTTCTTCTAGAGAGACAGAGACACAGGGAGAAAGAGAATCTCAAACAGGCTCCACGCTCAGCACAGAGCCCAGCGTGAGGTGCAGTCCCACAACCCCGAGATCATGACCTGAGCCGAAATCACGCGTCCGATGCTCAACTCACTGAGCCACCTAGGCGCCCCTTTGTTGTTTTTAATAGTTGCTTTAGGGTTTGTGTTCTATATCTTACCATGGTCTACCTTCACATGACATCACACTAGTTTACATATATTGTAGTTTTAATGACCTACTATTTTTGTCATATATTTTCGATCTACATATATCGTAAACATCATATACATTGTTATAAGTTTTCTCTGGCTGCTTTAATTTTTTCCCCCTGGTTTTAAGCAATGTGATTATGAATATCTTGGTATAATTTTCTTTTTGTATCTTTGGCTTGGCGTTCTTTGAGTATCCGAAATCTGTGGAATTACAGTTTTCATCAAATTTGGAAAATTTTGGCCATTATTTCTTCAAGTATTGTTTTTTGAATCCTCCAATTGTGAATATGTTAGGCTGCTTGAAATTGTCCCATAGCTCACTGATCATCTGTTGAATTAAAAAAATTTTTTTTAATGTGTATTTATTTTTGAGAGAGAGAGAACGAGTGGGTGAAGGGCAGAGAGAGAGAGACAGAAGCAGGCCCTGCGCTGACAGCAGAGAACCCAATGTAGGGCTTGAACTCAACAAACCACGAGATCATGACCCGAACCAAAGTTGGATGGTTAGCCGACTGAGCCACCCAGGCACCCCTAAAATTTCTTTATTTCTGGGTTTCGTATTCGATTGATTTTATTGTTCTGTCTTTGATTTCAGTAAACTTCAGTTCCACAGTGTCTAATTTGCTCTTAATCGCCTCTGATATTTTTGTTTTCATCTCAGACATTGTAATTCTTATCTCTGGAAGTTTGATATGGATCTCGTTGGTATCCTCCTGCTTTCCTCTCCCTGCTTGAACATAGGAAATACAGTTTAATAACTCTTTCAATGTCTTTGTCTACTCATTCTGTTACCTGTATCACTTCTAGGTTTATTCTGATTGATTTTTCTTTTAATTGTGGGTCATGTTTTCCTGTTTCTTTGCATGCCTGATAATGGAAAATGGAGTTTTCCGTTAGTTTTCCATAGTTGAAAATGGAGTTTTCTCTTCCACTGCATTTTAGAAGCAATACTGTTTGACATGTAAAGGCTATTGATTTTTGTTGTTGTTTTTGTATTGTTACCATGCTGAACTTAATATCTGTATTAGTTTTAGCATTGATTCTCTAGAGTTTTTCAGTATCTTATCAACGATATAGTTTTACCTCCTCCCTTCCTATTTTTATGCCTCTAATCATTTTATTTGATTGTACTGGTTAATACCTCCATACCCTGCTAAATATTCACACTCTTCTTTCAAACTTCATATAGACAGCTAACCTTAACTTGCACAAGCTAGGTTTATTTTTAAGGCCTCAGAATGATGTTAAATTAGGGGACTGTCTGGTGGCCAACCAAGTGTCTTTTCAAAGTGGGGTTAAATTGAGAGAATCCAGAATCCAAAAGTGGATTGTCCTCCGACTGTCTATCGATGCATTCTGAAAATTCAAGTGGTGCTATTCAACATGTATGGGTAAATGCGTGTTCTGACCCACTTTGTTCTAAGCCTCTTAGTTTCCCATTAAGATCTTTCTGAGGCCTATTCTGCGGTTACTGGGTGGCGTTGTCTGTAAATACCGACTAGGTTGGGTTGGTTGTTAGTATTATTCAGATCTTCCACAACTTTGGAGATTCTGTCTACTTGCTCTATTGATTACAGAGAGAGGGATGTTCACGTTTCCAAGTATAACTGAATTTTCTCCATTTTTCCTTTAAGTTCTATTGTGTTTTGTTTCAGGCCTTTTGGGGCTCTATATTTAGGTACACAAATGTTGAGGATGCTTAATTGGAGAATTGGTCTTGTATCATTATGTAATGTTCCTTTTAGTTGCTGATAATGTTCCTTGTTCTGAAATCTACTCTGTATGATATTAACATGGCTACTCCAATTTTTTTTTTCATCATTGCTGTCCTTGTGTGTGTGTGTGTGTGTGTGTGTGTGTGTGTATAGCAGGTATTCATTTCTCAGGCCAGGAAAGGCATGCACAAGAAATACAGGTTTTTTCCTGTAATTTCTATCTAGAGTCCCCATTCACTGACTGACAGAGACGATGACAGTCAATTAAAGGTTTGAACCCCTCCGCAGTGTGACATCTGAGTTCTGCATGGGGCTTATGTGGCACCAAGTCTTAGGGGAAGGGGAGTCTCTCTAAGTGTAAGCATCTGCCAATATGTCTCATTTTCTCCCTTGTCTCCTGTCCTTGGAGTTGTTCCTCATCCTGGACACCAGGCCTCTGTTGCCAGCTCCCAGGGGCCCATCCACACAGCTCTCAGCTCCATTAAGACAACTTCTGGGACTCTCTGTGCTGCGTTGGCATGTGGGAAGACTGGAGGGCTGCCTTGGGCATGTCTTCCTTGAGTCCCCCACGCCTCTCCCCTGCCCTATCTCCTTCCCTCCTCTAGCGTGGCCACAATGCAGTCGGATTTGAGGTGGGAGAAATACTCGTTTTTAGTAACTTTTTATTTCAATGTTACATAATATTATTTTGATATTATTTTCAACGTATAGAAAAGTTGGAGGATTAGAACAAAGTTCTTTATTCAGATTCACTAATTGCTTATACTTTGCCACGGTTTCTCATTTTCTCTCTCAGCGGGTACGTGTGTGGGAGGTGTAGTATTTATTGTGTATATGTGAATCATTTGAAACTAAGCCAAAAAAAAAAAAAAACAGAATAAACCAACGAAATAAAAAAAAAATAGGTTCTTTAAAACGTCAACAAAGTTGACGAGCCTTTAGACTGATCAAGAAAAAAGAGAGAAGACACAAATGATCAAAATCAGGGATAAAAGAGAGAGCATTCCACTGACCTTACAAAAATTAAAAGGATCGTCAGAGAATGTTATTAACAACTTTATGCCAACAAACAACTTAGGTTTCCTAGGTACAAATTACCAGAATGAACTCAGGAAGAGGTAGAATCCAATCCTAGGAATGTACTCAAAAGAAATTAAAATATAGGTCTACACAAAGACTTGTACACAAATATTTATAGTAGCATTATTCATGATAGCCAAAAAGTGGAAGCAACCAAAAGTCCACCAACTAATGAACGGGTAAATCAAAGTAGTAGATCTATACAATCGAATCGTATTTGACCGTAAAAAGGTATGAGAATGTACCTTGGAAACATTATACTAAGTATAAGAAGCCAGTCACAAAAGATCTCATATTGTATGAGTCCATTTATATAAAATGCCCCAAATAGGCAACTACATAGAGACAGAAAGTAGATTAGTGATAGCCTAGATCAGGAGGAGGATTGGGAGGGAGGGTAAAGGCTTCAAGGTTCAGGGTTTCTTTTGGAGGTGATGCAGACATTCTAAAATGGATCATGGTAATGGTTGCACACCTCTGTGAATATACTACTTCAGACTGGTTAATTTTATGGCTTGTGAATTATATCTCAATAAAGCTCTTACCGAAGAGAAAGCATAGAAAAGCTAAATAGACCTATAACAAGTAAAGAGATTAAATAGTCATTAAAATACTGCCCACAAAGGAAAGTATTGTTCCAGATGGCTTCACTGGTGAGTTTTCTCAAATATTTAAAGAAGAAATAATGTCATTCTTTCACAAACTCTTTCATGCAATAAAAAAAAAAAAAAAAAAAAAAAAGGAGCGGGACACTTGTCAACTAATTCTATGAGAACAGTATTACCCGAACACTGGGGCCCCTGGGTGGCTCAGTTGCTTAAGTGACTGACTCTTGATGTCAGCTCAGGTCATGATCTCCTCATGATCATGAGATCAAGCCCTGTGTCAGGCTCTGTGTTGGGTGTGGAACCTGCTTATGATTCTCTCTCTCCCGCTCCCTCTGTCCCTTCCCCGCTCTCACTCTTTACCTCCCTCTCTCTCACTCTGTCAAAAAAAATTGTTTTTTACCCTAACACCAAAGCCAAACAAAGACATCACAAAAAAGGAAGATCAGAGACCAATATCCCATGAATATAGATGCAATTTTTTTTTTACTTTTTTAAAGTTTATTTATTTATTTTGAGAGAGAGAGAGAGAGAGAGCACGCAAGTGGGGAAGGGGCAGAGAGAGAGAGAGAGAGAGTGAGAGAGAGAATCCCAAGCAGGCTCCTCTCCACCAATGCAGAGTCCAATGCAGGGCTCAAACTCATGAACCTTGAAACTCATGACCTGAGCTCAGGTCGGATGCTTGACCAACTGAGCCACCCAGGCACCCCACATGCAAAAATTTTAAAGAAAATACTAGCAAACTGAATCCAACAACGTACAAAAAGGAGTATGTATGCATTATGGCCATGTGAGATTTATCCCAGGAATGCAAAGTTAGGTTAGCCTCCAAAAATCTAATGTAATATATCTTATTAATAGAAGTAAAAACAAAAACAAAAACAAAAACAAACCACAGGATCATCTCAATAGAGTTAGCATCTGACAAACGACCATACACGAAAAAAAGTATCTCAACAAACTTGGATAGAAGGAAAAATTCCTCAACCTGATAAAAGGCATCTATGAAAAACCCACAGCAACCATCACACTTAATGATGAAAGAGTGAATGGTTTCCCCAAATCAGGGAAAAGACAAGTACGTCCACTGTCATCGCTTTTATTCCATAATTATAGTTAAGATTTGGGTCACTTCAGTAAGGCAAGAAAAAGAAAATCACCCAGTAGGCATCAAAAAAATTTTTTTTAATTAAAAAAAAATATTTTTGAAAGAGCGAGGGGGAGAGCAGGGGTGGGGGCAGAAAAAAGAGAGGGACAGAGGACCCGGAGCGGGCTCTGCACCGACAGCAGCGAGCCCAATGTCGGGCTCGAACCCATGAACTGTGAGATCATGACCTGAGCCAAAGTTGGACACTCAACTGACTGAGCCACTTAGGCGCCCCCCAGCAGGCTTTTTTTTTTTTTTTAAGTGTTGGTTTATTTTTTTTTTTTTTTTTTTATTTTTTTTTTTTTTAAATTTTTTTTTCAACGTTTTTTATTTATTTTTGGGACAGAGAGAGACAGAGCATGAACGGGGGAGGGGCAGAGAGAGAGGGAGACACAGAATCGGAAACAGGCTCCAGGCTCCGAGCCATCAGCCCAGAGCCCGACGCGGGGCTCGAACTCACGGACCGCGAGATCGTGACCTGGCTGAAGTCGGACGCTTAACCGACTGCGCCACCCAGGCGCCCCAAGTGTTGGTTTATTTTTGAGAGGGAGAGAGAGTGCGTGTGTGTGTGCATGCATGCAACCTGGGGAGGGGCAGAGAGAGAGGATCTGAAGTAGGCTCTGCACTGTCCATGGTGGAGAGCCGGATGCAGGGCTTGAACTCACGAACCAAGAGATCATGACCTGAGCCAAGGTTGGACGCAACCCAAGCACCACCAGGCTTTTTTTTTTTTTTTTTAAATTTTTTTTTTCCAACGTTTATTTATTTTTGGGACAGAGAGAGACAGAGCATGAACGGGGGAGGGGCAGAGAGAGAGGGAGACACAGAATCGGAAACAGGCTCCAGGCTCCGAGCCATCAGCCAAGAGCCCGACGTGGGGCTCGAACTCCCGGACCGCGAGATCGTGACCTGGCTGAAGTCGGACGCTTAACCGACTGCGCCACCCAGGCGCCCCACCACCAGGCTTTTTAAGAATGAGAGTGTAAGGTTTTTTTGTCTGTGCCCATTGCCATTTCTGGGTTTCCAGCCTCTACGTTACATAGTCTAGGATACATGAGGCAAAAACGAAACCCAGGGAACTCATGGCCGTGTCATTATGTCCCTAGGCTTCTAGCTGATCAGCTAGCTACCTTTTCTCTACCTTTTAAAGTCATCTAATGTTTGCTTTTCTATACAACATTCGCAGTTTCTGTCTTTACTCAGCGGGAGGAAATAGAAAGGAGTGCATTTTTCCATCTTGGTCTGTAACCGCAAGACTGGACTGTTTATCTTTTATTAAAATCTTTATTTTGGAATAATTTTAGATTTTTCAGAAAAGTTGCAGAAGTACAGATGGTTCTTTTATACCCTTCACCCAGTTTTCCCTAATGTTAACATCTTACATAACCGTGGCACCTTTTTAAAACTGAGAAATTAACATCGGGACAATTCTAACAACCCCAGACTCTTGAGATTTCAGCAGTTTTTCCACTAATATCCTTTCACTGTCCTAGGATCCCATCCAAGATACTACGTTATATTTAGTCATCATGTCTCTTTAGTCTCTTCCGACCTGCGACAATTTCCCAGTCTTTCCTTTGTTTTTTGTTTTTTTTATGACCTTAAACCTTTGGAACCTGTCGTGAGGCTCTAAACAGATAAGAAGCTGGCTACATAAAGAGCCACCAGGGAAAGCAAACTAGGTAGTTTGGGGCCAGCAGTGGGAGGAAAACTTTTCTCGGTCTACCCTTTGGTTGCGTGCCTTTTGAATTCTGTATTCTCAATAACCATGAAGATGCTGTTTGTGTTACCAAAATCGTTGATAAAAATATGGAGGCTTGGCAACTCTTAAATCTGCAGGCCAGCAGGCGAGACACCCAGGAAGAGTTGTAATTTGTGCACTTGGCTGGCAGAATTCCTTCTTGCTTGGGGAGGTCAATCTTTGTTCTCCTAAGACCTTCCACTAATCAGCTGAGCTTTACTCGCATTATGGAGGTCTACTCACATTCATCTACTCACAGTCCGTCAACTTAAATGTTAATCTCATCCAAGAAACAGCCTCACAGAAAACGTCCAGGGACGCCCGGGTGGCTCAGTTGGTGAAGCATCTGATTTTGGCCCAGGTCATGATCTCATGGTTCATGAGTTCGAGCCCTGCGTCGGGTGAGCTGGAGCCCCACTTAGGGCAAGCCCTGCTTCTCTCTCATTCTCTCTCTCTCTCTCTCAAGAAAGAAAGAAGAAAAGAAAAGAAAACATCGGGAACTATGTTTGACCAAATATCTGGACACCGTGGCCCAGCCAAGGTGACGCATAAAATTAACCACCACACTGCTTATTTAAAAAAATTTACATTACTTATTAAAATATACTTTTGAAGAGTACTGGTCAGGTATTTTATAGACTCTCTCAATTTGAACTTACCTGATGTTTTCTCATAATTAGATTTGAATAATAGGCCTTGGGGAAGAACAACACTACAGAGGTAAAATGTCCTTTTCACCATGTCATGGTGGGGGCCATGATATCGCATAACTTGCTCACTGGCAATTTTAACCTTAATCATTTGGTTAAGGTGGTGTCCACTTGTGTTTTCTACTGTAAAGTTACTGTTTTCTCTTTCCATATTCTATTCATTCCGGGTGAGTCACTAAGTCCAGACCATACTCAAGAGGAGGGAATTAATCCCCGCTTCCCAGAGGAGATAGTACCGATTTGGTATATCACTTGGAATTCTTCTGTAAGGAATATTTTGTCCCTTCTCCCCCATTTATTTATTTATCTAGTCATTTATAGTGCTATTAACCCATGAATATTTATCTTACTTTTGGAGTTATAAATCAACACCATTGTTATTTAATTTAAAAAAATTTTTTTAATGTTTATTTTTGAGAGAGAGAGACAGAGCACGAGTGGGGGAGGGGCAGAGAGAGAGAGAGGGAGACAGAATCTAAAGCAGGCTCCAAGCCCTGAGCTGTCAGCACAGAGCCCGACGCGGGGCTCGAACCCGTGAACCGCGAGATCAGGACCTGAGCTGAAGTCCGAGACTTAACCCACTAAGCCACCCCCGGGGCAGGGGTGGGGGGGGCCATTGTTATTTAATTTTTGATCAAGTTGTTCCAGCTTTGGCCATTGGGAGCCCATTCAAGTTGACTCTTGTGTACTTTGGACAAGCCCTCTTGCATTTTTCTCAGCACTTCCGAATTTTTCGGCCCCACAAAATGCTCCAGGTTCAACTTGTATTTCCTCTGCCCTACACTCCTAAGAGCCTTTATTCCTTTTACTGAAGAATGGTGTTAGAAACCAAGATCTGGGTGATGGGTGTGCTCACTGCTACTGGGATGTCACTATTTCTAGGCCCTCTAAGAGGACAGAACTAGAAAATATACGTATGTGTGCAAATACATGTATACGCATATATCCATAATTCTCTATCTGCATCATATATTAAAGCAAACATGAGCTCACTCACGTAAAAAAGATACGAGGAAATTGATGCGAAAAATTAAAATCATGCCTTGCCATCCCAGTCTTCTAGAAGCTTTTCATCTGCAACAAAAATAAATCTGACATAATTACATGCCTGCACACACACGAGTTCATTCTGGTATCCGTGACTTGAATCCAACGCCACAGAGTTCAATTTCGCTTCCTGCCCTCCCTCTCTGTTTGTTTGTAACTACTTACTCTGATATCACTGTCTCCTGTTATCTACAATTTATTTACTTGTTTGTTCGGTGCCATAATCCATGCAAAATAGTTTCAGAATTACTATCCTATAGCCCTATGAGAAAACAAACAAACAAACAAACTTCACAAACTAGACTACAGTATTATGTATCGTTCTTTTTGTAGCCTTTGAGTGTCTAATTAAAACACTGTTCTCCAAAGTTGCTTTGGTCAGCTCCTTTATTTTATTTTTCCGGTGTTATTGAGAAACAAGTGACACCCACCAGGGTTTGATTCACATGTTGTGGAAAAGATTGCCATAATAGGTTCAGCTAACATCCGTCTTCCCACATTGATGCAATAAAAAGAAAAGAAAGAAGAAAACAAACGTTCTCCTTGTGATGAGAACTCTTGCGCCTTTTATCCCGACCCCTCGGTGACATTTGGTCACACATTTTAATACAGTTTGATGCACTGGTCACGGCCTGCCTTGCGTCCATTCCGGGCCCCCCTGACACCTTTGTTGATTAAAAAAAGAAAAAAAAAAAGCGTGTATACAGTCAAGTTCACTCTGTATGGGTAGAGTCCTGTATCCACCACCTTGGGACAGCTCAATCGCCCTAAAATTTTTCCTTTCTTTTCTCCCCACTCCGCCATTCCACTCGCAGGCCAGGGCCATTTTGAAGGGCTGGTTTCCAGGTCCGAGGAAACTGTAACACTCACCCCCTGAAACTGCTGCGACAACTGGGGTGCAAGAGAACAGAAAAATGTAATTTCTTCTTTCTGGCCGCCCTCTAGAGTCTGAAGAAGAAGCCTGCAACAACTCCCAGAAGAAAAGAAAAGAAGGTCTATAACCTTCAGTTGGACCTTTATCTTTTTTATATACTATATTACACTTGTTTACATAGCAAATAGCTCGAGGAGCTCCTGGGGGGCTCAGTCAGTTGGACATCCGACTCTTGATTTCAGCTCAGGTCGTGATCTTACAGTTCGTGAGTTCGAGCCCTGCATCAGGCTCTGTGCTGAGCAGATTGCTTGAGATTCTCTCTCCTTCTCTCCCTCTCCCTCTGCCCCTCCCACATGCTCTCTGTCTTTCTCTCTCAAAAAAAGTAGCAAATGGCTTGAATGATAGTTTTTCTTCTGAAAAACCATAAAGATGAGAAGTCTACTCATGCTGTCTTGTGGGGAAGAAATCTTAAAAAAATTTTTTTAAAAATATTTATTTATTTTTGAGAGAGAGAGAGAGAGACAGAGAGTGGGAGAGGGGCAGAGAGAGAAGGAGACACAGAATCCGAAGCAGGCTCCAGGCTCTGAGCCGTCAGCACAGAGCCCGACGCGGGGCTCAAACCCACGTACCACGAGATCATGACCTGAGCTGAACTCGGATGCTCAACCGACTGAGCCACCCAGAAGCCCCGGGGAAGAAATCTCTTAATATTAAGAACATGGCCTCATGACTTAATCTCCAAGAAGCCCTGTGAGAGACCAGAGAGGCCATCTATACTTTTGAATATAGACTTTGCAACTAGCAATCAAATAAGTATATCATTTTTCTTTCTTTTTTCTTGTCTTACTTTTTTTCCTTTTGAGAGAGGGAGAGAGGGCGCAAGTGAGCGAGGGGCAGAGAGAGAGAGAAAAAGAGAGAGAGAGAGAAACAGGGCTCACCCTGGGCCTCGTGTTCACCAAAAGTGGAGCTCAAGCACCTGATGTGGGACTTAAACTCCCAAATTGTGAGACCATGACCTGAGCCAAAGTCAGATGCTTAACGACTGAGCCACCCAGGCGCCCCGGTATATCAGTTTCTTATAGGCCACCGAATTCGGCCAAGAACATTTCATTTGGTATTTGTGCGTTTCTAGTTATTGGTGAGATTCGTTTGCCTTTCTTTCTTTCTTTCTTTCTTTCTTTCTTTCTTTCTTTCTTTCTTTCTTCTTTTTCCCCTTTTGCTATCTTTGAGCAGGTTTTGGTGTTGGGAGTTTGCTCCTTTTGAGACCCGTATTGACATTCGAATTCTGTAGAGGTGACACACTGGATGTGGGTAGCAACCCCAGTTTGGTCTGCTCCTGGAGCTGATAGCTGGGGGTAAGTGAGGTGGTGATCTTTGCGGGAGTCGTAGCAGGGAGAAGTTGGATGGAACTTTCCCCTAGGTGGACGGGTTACGCCTTGGAACCCAGAGTGGGAGAGCCCCAGGGAGGGCATTCGAATGAGGCAGTTACTGGAAAACTTTCAGGCCACTGAGTCAGGGGACTCAAGGCTGGGGGTAGGGGAGACTGATATTGGATCCCCTCAGATGAGTTTGATGATCTGGGCTTGCAAGAGACCACCGGGAGCTAAAAGGGGGCGGGGGCGGGGACTGTGACTATTCCCATGCCTGAGTTTGGGGAGGTGTGGGGAGGCCTGAGAGCAGGAAGGTTTTTCTCCTGGGGCTTCAGTGGGGGCACTGGTAACCTGCCTGTTGCTATGGGGAGCTCCTGAAGGGCGAGACCACTTTGTCTTCCAACCCTTTGGGGCCTACTTCCTTTGTACTTTCATAACTGCACCCCAGCCCTAAGTTGAATGAACTCCTCTGAGGGGGGTCCAAGAAAGTAACGAAGGATCAATCACAACAAGGCTGACACACGTCCCTTAAAATTTGTTCCAGATAACCGCTCGAGTCAAAAACTATGAACACGGGAAGGGTCTCATGTAGTGCGAAATAGCTTCCGAGTCCGTGTGTTTGCTTATTTGCTCCATTCAGTAGCTAATTGGAAGAAAAGAATGGCCATTATTGAGATACAGGCTGACGGCCCGTGAACTCAAGCAGAAGAAATACTTCAAAGCATAGAGCTCGACCCAGGGATGGAAACCACCAGGAGCTTGTGACGAGTCGGAGTGAATGAATGTATGCGTGAGTTTCTTTAGTGTTTACGCAAGAGGAGAACTAGTGGATCGTCAGGTAGGTGTATCACCATCTTCATCAGAATATGCTAAGCCATCTTCCAAAGAGTTGGTATGAGTTTGCATATCCATCATCAGTCACGAGTTACCTTTAGCTGCGCATCCTCCCCGATATTTGATATTTTCAGACTTATACACGTTTGCCAATATGATATGTGTGTAGCGGTATATCGTCATGGGATTCATTTGTATTCCCTCTTTAACAATGAGGTTGACCAATTTAAAAAGTTTTTTAATGTTTTTATTTTTGAGAGAGAGAGAGAGAGACAGAGCGTGAGCCGGGGAGGGCAGAGACAGAGAGGGAGACACAGAATCTGAAGCAGGCTCCAGGTTCTGAGCCGTCAGCACAGAGCCCGACGCGGGGCTCGAACCCACGGACCGTGAGATCATGACCTGAGCCGAAGTTGGACGCCCAACCGACTGAGCCACCCAGGTGCCCCTCCCCTTTTTTGAAATGGCTATTTCAATGTCTTGCCCACGTTTATACTGGGTTGTCTTTTTTCCCTTCATTTTTTATGTAAGGATTCTGTGCATATTCTGAGTGTGAGTCCTTTGTCAGTGAATGTGTTGCACATACCTTCTCCCACTCTGTGTCTTGTGTCCTTAGGGAGTCTTCTGATGAATAAAATTTCCTAATTTTAATGTAGTCGAATGCATCAAATCTTTGCTTTATGGTTACTGCTTTTTGTGTCATGTTTAAGAAAACTTTCCTTGGGGGGGGCGCCTGGGTGGCTCAGTCGGTTAAGCATCCAACTTTGGCTCGGGTCATGGTTCGTGAGTTCGAGCCCTGCATCGGGCTCTGTGCTGGTGGTGTGGAGCCTGCTTGGGATTCTCTCCGTCTCTCCCTCTCTCTCTCTCTCTGCCCTTCCCCATGTGTGTTCTCTCTCTCTCTCAAAATAAATAAACTTTTTTTTTAAAGAAAGAAAACTTTCCTTGGCCTCACGTCATGAAGATATTCTCCTATATTCTATTCTTAAAGGCTTCAAACTTTTCTCCACATTCAGTTTTATAATCCACCAGAGTGTTTAAGGTGTGAGGTAGGGATCCAGGTTATTAGCCTCTTTCAAGCTGCCAAGTGTCCTCTCACGGGCAGAGATCTTTTAGTATCTCCTCTGTGTTCTAATCAAGGCCCTCAGCTGAGCACTCTCTGGCCCTTCTCCGCCCCCCCCACCAGCCCCCGCATTCTCATTAAATCAACACAGTTCAGATGTTCCCTTTCTCTGACTTGGAGCGGAGACTTCCCTGCCTCACTCTAACACCCCTCACACATAATAACGCCACTCACCTCATGCTAAAATTCTGAATCTATTATAGGATCCCTGTTTCCAATTCTACTTACATTTCCCATGGCCGTGCTCCTTCCGAATTTCTTGCCTTATCTTCCCCTCTTGCCCTTCACAAACTCCCATCTTTCTAGCCTACCCAATGACTGACTTTGCTTCTCTCATATTCGTCTTTGAATTCCTGGTACTTAACACTTAGTAGGTACTCAACAAATGTCTGTTAAAATACAATGAAACCCAACCCAGACAAAGTACATGTTCTGGTCAGTGGCCCATCATCAATTACTAATAAATGTTGGCATGATGAATGAATGACCGTCTCTGCACTTGTCATCTCTATTATTCATTTTGGTGTCTAACATACTAAAGCAAGCTTTACCATAGTAAAGTTACTGGGAATTGCCTACCTCATGGAGTTATGGGATCCAGCCCTTGGATCCCTTGGAGACCCAAGGAGATCCAGCCCTTGGAGAAATAGAACAGCAGGTTGACAGTCCTATACGACATAGCAAAATATTTTGTAGGGAGTGTGAATAAGACAGTGAACGTGAGGGGCGCCTGGGTGGCGCAGTCGGTTAAGCGTCCGACTTCAGCCAGGTCACGATCTCGCGGTCCGTGAGTTCGAGCCCCGCGTCGGGCTCTGTGCTGACTGCTCAGAGCCTGGAGCCTGTTTCCGATTCTGTGTCTCCCTCTCTCTCTGCCCCTCCCCCGTTCATGCTCTGTCTCTCTCTGTCCCAAAAAATAAATAAACGTTGAAAGACAGTGAACGTGAGGCTGATTGGACAATCTGGATAATAAAGACAAGAAGTGCTAAGTGTGGGACTACGGAGGGGCAAGGTCAACACGAAAAGGAGGAGGTAGGCCCCAGCTGAATTTTGAAGGCCTAAGGAATCCCAACCAGGGGGAAAAGCAAATGCAGGGGTGGGCCTGAGCTTGGAGCCTAGTGGGACATTTGGGTTGGTGGTTACGGCCCCTGCAATCTGACCTTATGGCCTGGCACACGAGATCTGCCTGGCTGGAGCCCATCCTGAGGGTTGGTCCCGGAACATGAAAGCGAGCAAAGGTCCTGATGCCACCAGAAAAGTATAGTGTGGTGGCGACACGCATGGACTCTAGAGTCGGACCGAGGCTCAACTCCCAGTCCGATGCTTAACTAGGGCGTGTCTACAGACAAGTTACTACTATACCCTGATTTGCGTCCTCCCCCCCCCCCCCCCCCGCTGCCAGATTCAAACGTCAGAGCCCTAACCTCCAATATGATGTTATTTGGAGGTGGGGCCTTCGGGAGGTAGATGGATTTAGACGAGGTAGCGAGGGTTGGACCCTCATGACGGAATCAGTTCCCTTATAAGAAGAGACGCCAGAGAGCAAAGAACACTTTCACCAGAACCCAACAGTGCTCGCCCCCCATCTCTGACTGCCCAGCCTCCAGGACTGCGACAAGGACATTTCTGTTGTCTAAGCCACCTGGTCTGTGGCACTTTGTGACACCAGCTCGAGCTGGCCATGACGCCCGTCTTCTCCACACCATGGTCTCCTCACCCATGAAAAGAATGACTTCCCAGACCTTATGTGAGGCGTAAATGCAAGCAAAACCAAAACCGAACGAACCAACCAAACCAAAAAACCCAAAAAACCAAAAATTCAGAATCGTTCCTGGCGCATAATAAACACTCAACAAATCTGCCCCAGGAGGCGAGGTGGCGTTACCCCCAGGAACTGGAAATGGGGGCAGGGCAACCACCCAGGCAGGGAGCCCTCCTTAGCATCACAGATTCTCCAAGGGAGCCCACATCGGTTCGCTTGGTCTCCGTGGGGGTGAAATCAGTAGCCTTTGTTCTAGACCCATCATTCATAACCCCTCCCGAATGCCACAGGACAGCTAAGGGATAAATGAACACGACAGAGTCATTCATGACAGGGTTGGTTCAAACCACACAGATGGTGTCCGAGCCATTTACGTGAGATTTGTCAGGCCAGAGTCTGAGGAAACTCGGCCAAGCATGAAATTTTAATTAAAAATAAAAACTCGAGCCCAGTCATGGCTTCCATTGCGGTTACATTTCGTTGCCGTCAGACACAGCTGCTTTTGGACTGTGCAAAGAAGCATTGGACAGCTTCTCTGATGCCAGGCCTGTGAAGATGAGGCCATCCCTCCACATTCCTGTTGCTTCTCTGGGGAAGGACCCAGAGACATGGTCTCTGGTCTCTCCCCAGAGAAATGGATTCTTCGCTAAAACAGCAGGTCGCGTGAAGACACGTCCAAGAACATTTATAACAGCTTTATTTATAGTAGCTCCAAACTAGCAGCGGCCCAAGGTCCCTGGACGGATGAGTGGATGAAAACAAGACACCTCCACACGATGAAAGTCTACTCGGCGATAAAAAGGAACCGAGTGCGGATACCCACAGCACGGACACATCTCAGAAACGTGTTGGGCCACAGAAGCTGGGGGCAAGGGAGTAAAACGCTGTGTGGTTCCCTTGATGCGAAGTTCAAAACCAGGCAAAACAACTCTGCGGTGAGAGAATCCAGAATTACGGCTCCCTTCCTTGCAAGGGGGAGGGCGCTCGGTACGGAATGGGATGTTTCTTGGGGAATGGAAACGTTCTGTATCTCGATGGCGCTCACAGGAGCGGATGTAGTGCAGAAACTCCTCCAACCGTGCCCTGGAGATGCGTGCCTTTTTGGTGTGAAAGTTACACCCCGGTTCCAATGGGAAGGAGAACAGCAAGAGGAGAGACGAGACTTCTGGAAATGAAGTCATCAGCAAAGGCAGCAAAGCACAAAATGAGACTCGCAGGAAGTGCCTTGGGGACATGTCCTCCAACGAGGGGGAGGCCTGTGAATGGAGCCAGTGTTCTGGGCTGCTTCCCAGGGGTGCCTGCTGTGAAGCCGGCCCAAGGGGCGAGGCACGATTTGACCTCGGGGCCAGAGATCTGGCTCCACCGGGCCCGCGCTCCCCAGCCTCCAGAAACGGTTATCGCGCGCTCTTTCTGGGAAGACAGATAATTCTGTAAAACTTACAGGAGCTTCGGGCCAACTCCATTCAGCCTCCTAACCTCCTGGCAGCTGCTTCGAGGGACGTCACAGAGCCAGTTGAGACAGTTTCCAGAGTGCAACAGAGTGGGCATTAATCCCACGGTTTTGCTGCCAAACAGGAAGAGAAATGGCAACTTACAAAAAAAAAAAAAAAAAAAGCCAAGAAATAGTGAAACAGTTGGAGGCCAAGACTGCTTTCCTGGAGGGCCAGAGTGCATCCCAAACTCCCAGCGGAGTTCTGTGCTGGGCTCAGCCTTCCCCTCGACTCAGAGGGCTGGTTCACGTGACACCCAGCCTGTCGCTTGCACGCCCCCATCCGCCAAAAGCTCTATTACAGGCACTTGGGTGGACAATTATTCTTTATACAAGCGTAGCCGAAAATTACGCGTGTGCAACCTAGACAAAAATTTATGTATTAATACCCCCTTTTTCTCCGAGCCCACGAAGCTGCCCCGCACGACCCGGGCCTCTGAGGCCAGTGCACAGCTCGAATGGAAACCGAGAGAAAGAAGACCACGGATTTAGGACAGTAGCAAAGGAAACAAAAGGAATGATAAAGGTGAAAGTGATTTTTTTCCGACGTTCACCGTCGGTCGCCAGGTTTCGGGAATGCTTCTGAAACTTTATGTTGGTTTGTTTGTAATTCCTGGGACTTAACTTGGAAATAATCAGTAAGCCTGGTTCAGATTGTTTTTTTCTTTTTTCAATAAGTTTTTATCTCAGTTAAAAAAAAAAATAGCCATTTTGGTGCCTCAGATGAAGGCTGTCTCCGAGTTAAGGCCAAGGCTCGGAAGCTTGGTCAAGTCACAGTTGGCCGGCCAGACTGTGGAAGGCGAGAAAAATCCCTGTTCTTTAAAAATGTCTGTGGGGCGCCTGGGTGGCTTGGTGGGTTAAACGTCCGACTTCGGCTCAGGTCATGATCTCACGGTCCGTGAGTTCGAGCCCCATGTCGGGCTCTGTGCTGACAGCTCAGAGCCTGGAGCCTGTTTCAGATTCTGTGTCTCCCTCTCTCTGACCCTCCCCTGTTCATGCTCTGTCTCTCTCCATCTCAAAAAATAAACGTTAAAAAAAAAATTAAAAATAAAAAAATAAAAATGCATTTTTTCGTAATGAAAACAATACATCTAGATGATTTCTATTTTCTTCTTGGTCCCCGTTAATATTTTCAATGTTTCTATAATGGGCACATATGTAGTATTGTTATTAAAATTAAAAAAAAATTTTTTATTTTTTTAATGTTTATTTATTTTTGAAAAAGAGAGAGAGACTGACAGTGAAGAGGAGGGGCAGAAAGGGAGGGAGAGAGAGAATCCCACGCAGGTTCCACACTGTAAGTGCAGAGCCTGATGTGGGGCTCAAACTCATGAACTGTGAGAGCATGACCTGAGCCGAAATCAAGAGTTGGACGTTAACTGGCTAAGCTACCCAGGTGCCCCTAAAATATTTTTTTTAAGTTCCCAAAGCATATTTGTTAAACACAGAAAAGTAGAAATGACCTTTTAAACAATCCAAAGCCCCATGATCTAAAGCTAATCAACCATGGCTAATATTTTGGTATCTTTACTTCCAGTCTTATTTCTATGCAAAGCTTTATTTAAAAAAAAAGGGAAAAAAATACACACAAAACCAGAATGAGCTCAACACATACAGAGCATTTGGTGATCTGTTAGTTTCACTGAGCATTGGTTCATAGGCATTTTCTTCCGGCATTATAAAGTCTACATAAACAGTATTTCAATTTAGTTACATACATAATCGTGTGGGTCCAACCCCAAATACTTAGCCATTTCTCGGCTCTTGGGGGGCGCCTGGGTGGCTCCGTCGGTTAAGTGTCCAACTTCGGCTCAGGTCATGATCTCACTTTTCGTGGGTTCGAGCCCCGCGTCGGGCTCTGTGCTGACAGCTCAGAGCCTGAAGCCTGTTTCGGATTCTGTGTCTCCCTCTCTCTCTGCCCCTCCCCCACTCGCCCTCTGTCTCTCTCAAAAACAAATAATAAGCATTAAGAAAAAAATCTCTGCTCTTGGGAATTTAAATTATAGACAACTCTCTGCTATTTAAAGTAATGGTGTGATTATAATTTCAGTGCATAAGTCTTCTGTTTCTTTTATTTAACATTTTTTGGTGTTGCATTAAGAAAAAAAACAACTTTGGAGAAGTTATAGATTTATGTAGTTTGGAGAGTCATATAGTGCTGCGGGGTTTGTTACAAAACCCAGCTGCTCCCACCCCCGCCTTTCTATTTGTCTTGGCCCACAAGCGACATCTTTTAGCTAATTCTTTTGCCTACTATCGCCTCTCTAGATAAACAGGTTTGAATGGATGCTCTCGACTCTTCTGTTATAAGCATCATTGAATCTCCACTGTGGAAGATGAGGATTTTTTTCTTGGCTTTAGTTTTCTTCTCCGTCCCATGCACGCTCTTCCCCTGTAGAGATACGTCATCATTCTGGTTAAGTCGGTATTTCGTGTTGTTAAAAGAAAATTTCCCACGGACAGTTCACTGATCTGGTCGGCTTTTCTTCAGCGATTCATGACTTGGGCAGCATCCAGTCTAGCTGACAGAAGGGAACTCCAAAGAGCGGTACGAGGCAAGAGATTGTCGTATAGACCAAAGTGAGCAGGAACAACGGGGTTGTACTGGGCGTTTGCTACTCGGTTATATGGCAAAGAGGGAAGGTCTAGAAGCTTGTGCTGAGCAGGCTAAGTGCTGATTGGTTGATCTAGGCCTTCGTTTTCTGGGAGAGCTGAGCATAGAAACTGAGTTAAGTTTTGGTTTGCTGTCATGGGGCTTAGCATGAGTGACTCCATCTTGGGTGACATTAACAGTGTTTAGATAACGATGCCTATGTAAATGCCATTCAAAGCTGCTCCACGTAGTATACAATGCTCACTTTTCCTTTCCTGGATAACTTAATTTTCTTAGAAAAAAAATTTTTTTAATGTTAATTTATTTATTTTTGAGAGAGTGTGAGCAGGGGAGGGGCAGAGAGAGAAAAAGAGAGAGAATCTCAAGCAGGCTTTGCACTGTCAGCACAGAGCCCGCTGTGGGGCTTGAACTCACAAACCACAAGATCATGACCTGAGCTTAAATCAAGGGTCAGACACCTAACCAACTGAGCCACCCAGGCGCCCCTCTATGTATTTATTGTTAATTCAAATCCAAAGTCTTCACCAATGGTCTAAATCTTCTCTCAAAATATTCAGATGCATCAGGTTGGCATGAGTTGCATCTTCCTGACAGAATGATCGAAGCCTTCCGACCTGCTCCCCTGTGGACTGGGTGGCCCCATGCCTCATGCACAGCTGTCTCCTGGGACCACCTTTTGCCATTTTCTGGGGACTCCTTTCCCCTTTCTCCCATGCTGGATCTCTTCTGTCCTACACCTTGGGTCTCCTTTATCTTGGTCTACCGCAGTCTTTGGTAGAACACATCCTCCAACAGCTTCCTAAAATACACTGTTTAGAAATGGAAACTTCTAGAATTCGGATGTCTACAATTGGTAGTTTGGACATAGGAGTGATCGATAGTGTTGTGGGTAGAGAATCGAAGGCAGAAATAATTTTCTTTCAGAAGTTTGAGTTGCTCTCTTCTGGCTTCTAGTGTTGGGGAGAAGTTTGAGACCATTCTAACTTCTGACTCTGTCTACGTGACCATTTGCCCCAGCCCCAGCCTCCTGAAACTTGCAGCGTCTTTTTGTCCCCAGGGCTCTAAACATTCATGCATTGTAAGGGGCACTCCACAAGTCCTTACAATGTAAACACGAATGACCTTTTCCTTCTGGGAAATTTAATTTTCTTGTTGATGATTTCCTCCCCTGTGTGTGTGTGTGTGTGTGTGTGTATCTATTTGTCTCTGTTTCTGTTGGTATGTCTGTGTGTGATTGTGTACATATGTGTGTCTCCACATCTATGTCAGTATCTGTGTTTGGGTACATGTGTCTGTGTGTCCGTGTGTGTCTTTGTGTATGTGTTTGTGTCACTGTGTGCGGTCTATGTTTACGCACGTATCTGTGTGTGTGTGTGTGTGTGTGTGTGTGTTCTCTTTGGGACTCCTGTTATTGGATATTGGACCTCCTAGACTAATTCTGTAATTAATTTTTTTCTCATTTTTAGTCTGACTTTTTGCTCCACCCCCTGGGAATTTTCCTACTGTTCAACCCCGGGAAAATTCGGAGCACCAAAATAAATGATAATCATACATTATAACCTATTGAATAAAATAAGAATCCTCCCCTTGTTACTCGGGACATAAAAGAGATATGAAAGCAAAAAGAAAACAAGAATCCACAAGTCCATATTTATACAAAGTATTAATTTTTATTAATTTTATTTAATTAATTGTATTAATTAATACAAAGCATTAATAGGTAAGTAGGGAAGGGGGGCGCCTGGGTGGCTCCATCAGTTAAGCACCTGAGTTCCGCTCAGGTCATGATCTCGCGGCTCATGAACCAGATCCCCCAATCGGGCTCTGTGCTGACAGCTCGGAGCCTGGAACCTGCTTCAGATTCTGTCTCCCTTTCCCTCCGCCCCTCCCCCGCTCATGCTCTGTCTCTGTCTCTCTCAAAAATAAATACACATGAAAAAAATTTAAAAAAACCCAAGTCAGTAAGGAGGAAGAAAAGTTCTTTTGTTTGACAACAGAATGCCGACTCACACGTGCAAAGGGAAGAGTAGAATTTTTACAAAATCGTCATTTGGCAACCACCGTAGTAAGAGTTATTTGGGCAAAATCACCAACGGATGCTAACGCAAGTGGGTGAAAGTTTGACGAATACAGGATATTTGCATAATCTCAGAGGATGTCTTCTCCAATTCCCGTTTAAACTTACAGGGCAGAAACTTGGTAGACTTCATGTCAGCCACGTGAGTGTCACCAGTGATGAGACAAGTTGACCTCACGTGTTTTCTTATTTTATTTTATTTTATTTTATTTTATTTTATTTTATTTTTATTTTTGGGACAGAGCGAGACAGAGCATGAACGGGGGAGGGGCAGAGAGAGAGGGAGACACAGAATCGGAAACAGGCTCCAGGCTCCGAGCCATCAGCCCAGAGCCTGACTCGGGGCTCGAACTCATGGACCGCGAGATCGTGACCTGGCTGAAGTCGGACGCTTAACCGACTGCGCCACCCAGGCGCCCCATCACGTGTTTTCTGATCGGATGCGAAGAAGGGAGCTCAGCCTCACTTCTGAGGCCTCCCTCCCCCAAATGAAGAGGCTAAATTGAATCATTACGGATCAACAGACAAACCCAAATTGAGGGAAATTCTACAACATTCCTTTCCTCTTCAGAGATGTCAAGGCGATCTCTCTCTCTCTCTCTCTCTCACACACACACACACACACACACACACACAGGCTGAGAAAATGTTCCAGATGAAAGGAAGGCAAGAGACATGCCAACTAAATGCAATCTGTGATCCTGAATTGTATCCTGGACCAGAAAAAAATTTCTATGAAGGACCTTACTGGAGAAATTAGAAACATTTGAATAACGGCCATGGTTACGAAATAACGTGGCATCAGGGTTAACCTCCTGGTTTTGAGAATTGTACTCTAGTTATGTGAGCCTTTCTTTGTTTTTAGGATATAAACCCTGAAGTATTTAGAGGCACGTCTGTAACCTATTGTAAGATGGTTCAGGAAAAGATGGTTGGGGGGCGCCTGGCTGGCTCAGTCGGTTGAGCATCTGGCTTCGGCTCAGGTCATGATCTCACGGTTCGTGAGTTCAAGCCCCCGAATCGGGGGAAGGGGAGGGGAGAGAAAGAGAGAGAGACATGGAGGAGGAGAGACAGGGAAGGAGGGAGAGAGAGAGAAATGAAGAGGGAGAAAATGATAAAGCAAACATGGAAAAAATTAAATAGTTGAGAATACCAGTACAGGGTATACGGCAATGATTTGTACGTTCCTTTCAACTTTTCTGAAAGTCTGAAAATATTTCAAAACAATATTAGAAAAAAGGCAGAAAAAAATGGAGTGGGGAACCGAAAGGATAACTAGGTGCTCTGGACGACCAGTGGGGTTTGCCAGCTGTGACCTTCCCTTAGAGACCTGAGTGGGATGGTTGAGGGGCTTCCGATGTCGGGAGTTTTTAACCTTTTCCCTGGAGGCTCACTGGTCAGTTCTCCTGCCTGGGGTGGGGATGGGTTTCAGCACACGGGAGGGCACAGAGCATCTACTGTGCACACATGCCCTTGATCCCCTAGTTTTCAGTGTGACTTACTGTTCTACTCTCCCTGCTGTCCCTGAAGACCCTTTGATTTACTCTTTCCAGGCAAGGAGTTTCCAATATTTTGTTGCGGCTTGGAGGGCCATCACCTGGCAACGAAGGGAGAGGGAGATCGGGTTCCATTTGCTTTTTATTGGTTGATGGATTGATTTACTTTTTAATGTTTATTTGTTTATTTTGAGAGAGAGAGAGAGAGAGGACAAGCAGTGGAGGGGCAGAGAGAGAGAGGGAGAGGGAGAATCCCAAGCTGTCATCGCAGAGCCCCATGTGGGGCTCGATCTCACGAACCTCGGTCTCATGACCTGAGCCGGAATCAAGAGTCGGACGCTTAATGGACTGAGCCACCCAGGTGCCTCCATTTGGGTTTTAAAGTGGCCTTTTAAGACTCATCCTTATTTCAGCCTTCCCTCTTACTTCCTGAAGGATCCAGTGCTGTTGATTCCTCAACTTTTTGAGAGGTTTCGTGGTGTAAGTTGGGAGGGTTCTCAGCATTCTTTGCTGCCAGCTCAGGATTCTGTTCTCTGGGTCCTGCTAAGTTATTTGCTTTCCAGCTTTCAAAATTTTGTTTCTATTTTTCTCCTTTCGTTTCCCCCTGTGTGATAGTCTATGCCTATTAAAAATTCCACTTACTCTCATTTTTGTAGAGGTTACAAGTGTTCAATCCGTGATTTTTAACAGTCAGTCTGTGCATAAATCTCTCTGCATTCTTGATTACTTCCTTTGGATAGCATCCCAGAAGTGAAATTATTGGGTAGAGTGTGCAATCTTTTTTGAGGTTCTTGATGAACTTTGCCAAATTACTTTTCAATAGGATTATATTTTCACCAAATTTCCATGACGTGCCTCTTTTCCTGAATTGTTGCCTGCCTTGGGTAGGATCAGTAAAAAAAATAAAATACAAAAATGTTTTTTGACAAGGGGAATATCAGCTCACTTTTGACACAATTCCCCCTCAAGAAGGATTTTTCAGAGAGAAGCTCCAGGTAGGGGTAAGAGGCCGAAAGGTGGATTCAGCCAATTGGGGAGGGGGGTGCAGGGGTGTGAAGGGGGATCTTCATTTGTGCTACATGCTCTCTGTACATGAGGCGCCATGGTTTGTGGGTAGAAGGGAAGGAATCAGGAGTTATGTGAGCCCTAAGTCTCTATTGCTTTCCAGTGTGGTAAGGACAATGAGCATCATTCTAGAGTAAGCCCCAAATGGGAAACTGGAGTCTTCCCTTTTTTTTTAAGTTCTATTTTCTTTATTTGAGAGAGAAAGAGACAGTGTGAGTTGCGGGGGCGGGTGGGGGGGGTTGGCGCAGAGAGGCTCTACACTGTCGGCAAGGAGCCCAACACAGGGCTCGATCTCAGGAACCGTGAGATCATGACCTGAGCCGAATTTAAGAGTCAGACGCTTAACCAACTGAGCCACCCAGGCGCCCCGAGTCTTCTTTTTAACTCGACTCAGTCTCCATGTGTTTTTCAGAGTAGGACCATCTTATCACACAGGTGATGCCTTCACGTTTTGGGATATGTCTTTCGTTTCATACAGTACAACTCCACTGTGCAAGCCAACTTCCTCACCTGGTGGCCAACCAATTTCTGCCTCATTCACCGAGTTGCTTTTCCCCTTTTTATTTTGGGGGGAATATTTGAGACTTTAGACTAGAAATATTTTAGACTTATTTTAGACTTACAACAAAGTTCCAAACTGGTAGACAGAATTCCCACCCGACATCCCTCAAGCAATGAACACTGATGAGATACTACGCGCTAATCCAAGAGACCTTCTTGGAATTTCATCGACTGTCCCACTGAAAAGCAGCCAAGCAGCCCACAGTAGCTGGGCACTGGCCTGGCATCGTGAAGCCTTCCCCTTGGTGGTGCTCAGAGCCGGCCTGGCCCTCACAGCTGGGCCTCCGTGTTTTCTTTGAACATAAACAATTTCTCACATCGCTAACATCAAACAAGGCCACTCGGTGACCACAATGAGTCAAGACAAACAACAGGATCATTGTTCAACCAAAAAGAACCCAACATGTCCCCTACCCTGGCTACTATGAGTGACTGCTGCTTTGATAACTACGGCGTTAGCCTGCTTCATTCCTCCTGCCCTGTAGACGGGATTTATGGAGATGGGCAATCATGGATTTACCCCCACTTCTTGACAGCATCCAATCCAGAGCGAAGCCCCCCTTCCTTGAACCGTCCCCAAACTCACCCAACAAGCTCTAATCCTCTAAGAAGTCCTTTCTGACCCCCTCTTATTGGGACACCTTATGTTGCTCCTCGGGGTGCATTTTCTCCTTGTTCCAAGAAGCAATAGACCCTACTTGTTCAACTTGTGGGTGGGTTCCTGGTAAGTCTTGGCTGGTGGCCATTGACACCACCGATGTCCTTCTTCTGGGTCAGAATCCAGACGAGGATCCCACGTTGCATGTAGTTCTCAGGTCCCGTTAGTTTCCCCCTCCCCACCCCACCCCCCAATCTGTGACAATTCTCTAGTCCTTCCTTGCCTTTCATGGCCAATTGTAGGACGTCCCTCAACTTGGTAGATGTTATCTCATGAATTCGATTGAGGTTTTGCATTTGGGGGCAAGAATACCACGGAAGTGATGCTGTGCCCTTCACGGGGCATCATGGTGGGGAGCACACGATGTCTATGTGACTCATCACTGCTAATGTTGACCCTGCTCACCTGGCTAAGGTCGCGTCTGCCAGGTTTTTTCACCATCAAGTTCCTATTTTTCCTTTCACGCTTAATGAGTATGTTGGTGGCAGGATAACTTTGAGATGATGCAAAGGCCCTGTTTCTCATACTTTCATCTACTAGTTTTAGCCCCCACTGGGAATTCTTGCTTACAACTATTATTATTACTTTTTTAAGTCTGTTTATTTATTTTGACAGAGAGAGCGAGCGAGCAGGGGAGGGGCAGAGAGAGAGAGACAGACAGACAGAGAAGAGAGAGAATCCCAAGCGGGCTCCGCAGTGTCAGTGCGGAGCCCTGTGCGGGGCTCGATCTCACCACCGTGAGATCATGACCTGAGCCAAAGTCAAGAGTCGGACGCTTAAGCGACTGAGCCACCCATTGCCTGCAACAATTATTGGTGTGGTGTTGGCCAAGTGGTCATTTTCCACTCCCACCCTTCCTTCTACATTCATGAGTTGGAATTCTGTAAGGAAGAGCCCTCGCCTTCCCCGTTTATTTACTTATTCGCGAATTTATTTAGATCAGTATGGTCATGTAAGAATGGATGTCATTTCTGGGTTATGATATGTTGCTAGCATTATTTATTTTGTGGCCCTTTTGGCTGAGAGACCCTCTGTTCGTGCCCTACATTGGCAAACACAGAATGCCTGTATGTGCCAGGCTCTCGAGACACACTCTCTTATTGAAATAAGACAGCAACCCCGAGAAGGTAGATCTCCACCCCCCACCCCCCTGGACTCCGCCCCCGCCATTTTATGGAGACTCAGAGACGTTAAGCAACTTGACCCAGGTCACATAGGAACCAGCAGAATCATTGTTTGAAACCAGGTCTGTCTGATTCCAGGGCTGTAGATCTTTCCAGAAAGAACACAAATCCAACAAAGAATGTTGAACCCTAGAGGAAATGGTCAGGCTCACGGAATCACTTACAGGCGGAAGTCAGATGTTACAGGAGAGGTCTGGAAGGCGAGGGACCTAAAAACTGTCACTCTGAGCGAATTGCCTGAACTAGTTTTCTCATTTGAAAAGTAGGACTCGCCCACCTCATAGCTGCAGCCGGTGGAGTCCTTTCTCGTAGATCAGTTCCTTGGCCATGGTGGTGATGAAGTGTTTTGTATATCACCTCTGATCCCACACCTAGTCCCCTTGGTTGTGGAGGTCGAGACCCCAGTGAATCCCAGGAGCCCTCTACACCAAGGTTAACAATTAGTATTCTCAAGCACCCAGGACCAGCTTCACGGGCCATGCAAACTGTACAGTCTCACAGGGCTTGCACTTAATTTAATGCTCTGTGGTCTCGCAAATCTCAATACCAGGAGGCCCCCCTGTTTCGTTTTCTACTAGCCCCCCCCCCCAAATTATGTAGCTGGTCCTGCTATAAAATGGCGGTGGCTAGCAAAACTCAGCAATACACTCTGAGGCCTCCAGTAGGATTCCCGAGGACTGAGAACGTACCACAATGATAATCTTTGTGACCCAAGTCTCCTGAGTGCTGACTCAACCCGTCTCCTGGCCGTTGAGGGGAAAGAGCCGTTCTCAAGGAAGCCCCTCTGTCCTGTCTATGGCCAGCATAATGTCGTAGTCTGTTCAGGCTGCTGTAACCAAATACCACAGACTGGGGGAGGCGGGGTGGGCTTGTGAGCAATCGAGAGTCGGTTCTCACAGTTCTCACAGTACTGGAGGCTGGGAAGTCTGAGATCAAGGTGCCGGCAGATCTGGTGTCTGTTGAGGGCCCACTCTGGTTCGTGGGTGGCCATCTTCTCACTGCGTCCTCATTTGGCACAAGAGACAAGGGGGCTCTCTGGGGTCTCCTTTACAAGGGGACTAATCCCACCCACGAGGGTCCCACCCTCAGGAGCTAACCACCTCCCAAAGGCTCAGTACCAAGCAGCATCACACGGGGGGGTAGGATTTCAACGTAGGAATTCTGGGGCGACGCAAACATTTCGTCTAGAGCACACGGTCTGTGACAAACACCAAGCCAGAAGGGCTGGAGAATGCAGTCGTTGTCCTCAGCAAGAGCATTTTCCAAGCACCCACTCTGTGCCCAGCCCGGTTGCCGTGGGGAACACAAAAGGACCCCATGTCACCGCCATGCTGAGGGAGCTCCCAGCTGGATGGCAGGCTGGGACACAGATCTGGAACCATCTGAACCTCAGCCCTGGGTACAGGTGCATACAGTGGGCAGGTCCGGCTTTGGAACCTGTCACTATAGACTGGTGTTGGGGAATACTGCAGGTCGGGTTCTTGAGGAGCGATGCTAAGACAGAGTGTGGGGCGCGTGTCAGTTTCCTGTGGCCGCTAGAACCAATTACTACAAAATGGGTGGCTTTCAGCAGCTAGAAATGTATCGTCTCGTAGTGCTGAAGGCCAGAAGTCTAGAATCAGTTTCGCTGGGTTGAAAGCAAGGTGTTGGGAAAGGTGGTCAATCCTTGCCCTTCCAGACCAAGCCGGAGGGCAACGGTCTCAAAGACTCTCAGGCAGCCCAACCCTGCCTTTCCAGAGGCTTGGCCCGTCATCCTCACTATTGTCATTGCCCTGGGGATGGGGGGTGGGGTAGTGCCTGGAACAGTCGAAGGGCAAACCCCAAAGACCACCAATCTGGTGGACCACGAATACGACTTTTCTTGGCCCATCTTTAAATGTGAGTGAAGGGACCCAAAGTGGTTAGGACAGGGTGAAAATCAGCAGGTGACGGGGAAGGTAGGAGGGGCGTGGACTGGTAGCAGGAGTTCTGGAACTATCTCAGCGAGTCGCTCTTCCTCCTTGGGCCTCAGTTTCCCCGTCTGCCGTGTGAAGCCTGTTAAGTCAGGCATTCTGACCTAAAGGTGGTGATTCAGAGGGAAGAAAGAGGAGGCCGACCGGGAGGTCCCTGAGAGGAGAGGGCTGACAGGGAGGCTGGACAAAGGTCCAAAGAGCCCCCCACTGAGGTTTGAGGTGCCGGGGCAAGACTACACACAGGGGCCCACATAGTATGTGGCTACATATTTCAAAGGTAGAAAGCAAACTAACAGACTGTCGAATAGAGTATGTTTTGTTGGCTGACCTTGAAAAACTATTTTTTAAATGTTTATTTTTGGGAGAGAGAGAGAGAGAGAGAGCACGCGAGCAGGGGGAGGGGCACAGAGGGAGAGGGAAACAGAGAATCCCAAGCAGGCTCTGTGCTGTCAGCACATTCCCCGACGCGGGGCTCGATCTCACGAACTGTGAGATCATGACCTGAGCCGAAGTCAAGAGTCAGACGCTTAATGGACTGAGCCACTCAGGCGCCCCCCTCCCCCCCCAACCACCAAAATTTTTATAATGACCTGTAAGGTCAAGTTGGAATGCACATTCTCAGACTCCTTAGCCTCCCGCACTGGAGGCTGTTGGTGACGACAGAGCTGGCCTGGGGCCCTGGCTGTGGCTGCGATGTCCTCACAGACCTCCCGCTCCAGGGAGAAATCCATCTTGGCGGTTAGGCCAAGGCCACGCTCGCGGCAGGCTGTTTTCCTGCCAGCGACCGAGTGCAGCCGGGATATAAGGGCCGTCTGGCCTGGGGAGACTCGGGGCTCCCCTGACGGCTGGCTTGTCCTCCAGGAAACCCCAGCAGCCCTGCCGAACCTTCCTTTAGATTGTGCAGCTGACCGTCTCTCCCTCACTTGGGCTCAGACTTGAGTTGCTCCTTCTTGCCTTCCACGCGGGCATCTTCTTGAATCCGATTCTCGCCCCTCTCACCCCTGTCCTGACACCTGCTTCTCGGAGCTCCTGGACCGACACATCGCCCCCCCCACCCCCAGCCCACCCGTCATCGCTTCTCACCCTTGGCTCACCCGGAGTGTGGCCCTGTCCATGTGTCTCCTCCCCCCGACCCGTGGCAGTGTGGGGAGCACGGCAGGAGGGCCAGTGGGAGCACACGGAGAGCAGGCAGGGGGCCCCTCTCGTTGGAGTCTAACAGGGTCTTGGCCAGAGGGCCTCCCCCTCCCCCTGCCTTCCTTCCCAACGGCCCCCACCTCCACGGCTCTTTCTCATTTGCCCTGCCTGCACACACTTCTGGAACACTCTGTAACCACCGGCAGGTGTCTGTGACCCTTCACATCCCCCTGTCTTCTTTCACGAACTCGTGAGTCTGATGGAGAACAGGGGACACTGAGGCTCCGAGAGGTCCAGGGAGTGTCCACACCCGAGTCTGCCACCGACCGGCCCTGGGACAATCACATCGTGTGACACAAGCCCCCTCTGGCTGTCAGCAGGTTCCTCGGGTCCTGGGAAATGAACGTGCATTTCTCCTAATGTCTGGGGACACAGCCGCCTCTTTGCACCCTGCAGCCACGCGACTGGGGGGGGGGGGGGGGGGAGGAGCCAAGGATGTGGTCCCCCGCCGGGCCACCAAAGGCCCCGGGCCCCTCAGAACTTCTCATTATACTTGCAATCCGGGTAGCGGTAGGCGAATCTGGGGTCGCAGGTTCTCAGGGGCCTCAAGAGGTCCTTCAGGCGGCTGGCGGCCCCGAGGACTTCGGGGTCTGGGCTGGCGTCCTCCCCACATCGAGCAAGGGCGGCGTCTATCTCGTCCTGCACGGGGGAGGGGAACTTGCCCTGGAGAAGCTGAGGCAGCACCCGCCGACACACCAGCACCAGGCTTTGCCTCTCGGGGACGGCGTCGCAGGAGGGCAGCGGGGCCCGGCAGCCGGAAACCAGGCAGCTGAAGATGTCTGGACTCTCTTCTGCCCCGGTCGCTGCCTGGCTGCCTGGAAGAGAGATGGGAGATGTTAGACGCCCTGCAACCGGCGGGGGGCGCCACTGGTTAGACGTGCGGGGTGAATGGTGCGGCCAGCGCCCCGGCGTGTCCCGTCACCAGATGCAGAGCGTCGGGGACACAATGGTCCCGGCTGGGAACAACAGTGGGACGGGCTCTCTGTGCTGCGGTAGGATGAAGCCTGGGCACGGAGCGTGCGCTTGTCCCTGCCACAGGCTGGGTTCGAATCAGAGGGCTCGCATCCACACTGCGATGCTCCCATTATAAGGACTCAATAGGCGAGCCCCAGAAATCGCTAGAACGGGATCCGCTGACCCTTTTTGAGTCCAGAGTTGGGAGAAACAACAGGTGATTCAGAATATGCATTCAGTGCGACCGACAGGCGCAATAGTTTTCGTATCCCCAGTATTACGGAACCAGACTCATTTCTTCTAATTTGATTCTTTTTTTTTAATGTTTATTTATTTATTATTCTTGAGAGAGAGAGAGAGCACAAGTGGGGAAGGGGCAGAGAGAGAGAGAGGGAGACAGAATCCGAAGCAGGCTCCAGGCTCTGAGCGGTCAACACAGAGCCCGACGCGGGGCTCGCGCTCATGAACCGTGAGATCACCACCTGAGCCGAAGTCAGACATACAACTGACTGAGCCACCCCGGCGCCCCCTGACTTGATTCTTCTTAAAGGCAAATCAGGAAGCAAGTGTGGCTTAACCCGGCCTGTCTTCGTAGGCCTTCTCGTATAAGCAAAATCGGAGATCAGAGAAGAAAATCCTCTGTGCTCTGATTGGGTTCGGAAAATCCGGTCACCGCTAGAAACTGGGATGTTCCAAGAGTTCTAGAACCCTGGATGAGCCGGGGCCCATGGGGAGAAACATGATTCACTCATACATCTGAATTGATGCCGTGGTTTTTAGTCTGAACATTTTTACAAAGCGAAAAGTGCCGAAATGGATGGCAACGTGTACCAGTGAATCAGCCAGATATGTAAGTTTCAGATAAGGGCTAGAAGCATCTGATGTGCAAGGCTCTGAGAAAATGGATCCGGTGGTGGTGTGTGTGTGAAGAGGGGGCAGGGCGAGTCCCAGTGTGCCCAGACCGAATTGGGTCAACAGCAGCGCCCTGAGGGTGCAGTCGGGGCCGGGCCACGATGCAAAATGCCTCCATGGCCAAGGTCCAGTTCCCCTTTAGAGATAGAGTCGGAGCACAGACTCAAACGGGGGAGAAGGACATTTTACGTGACAGCTGACACACCCCCCCGCCCCCCCGCCGACCGTGGGCTGCTGTCACTGTGACACCCAGAGACTGGAAAGACCCGGGGGTGCGACCTCCCCCTCCCCACTCAGTCACCCCTCCCTGCCTCCTGTCACCCTGACTTCCCCTCTGACAGCTGCTCAGCCGGGCCCACGCTGGGTACCTTCCTGCTTGTCGATGACGCCCAAGGCGCTGGCATCCCGGATGAACAGATGCCCGTTGTTAAAGATGCCAAACGTGCCCGCATCGACGTGGGTGAAGTAGAAAAAGTAGTTCAGATCGTTGCTCCTCAGGGACTCCAGGACCCCGAGGAGCTGGTAGGCCAGGTCGGCCGCCTGGTCCGGGGCCGCGCCGTAGAATTCCCGCAGAGGGCTGGTGCTGGTGCTGACCAGGAATCTGCCGCAGGAGCCCAGGTACTTGGGCAGCGGCCAGCCCTCGGCGCCGGGGAAGATCTGGAAGCGGGAAGGAGGACGCATTAGAGGATGAGAGAGAAAAACTTGCCGGGACACCTGTTCCCCTGCCTCTCACAGGCAGCACCCAGAGGGATCAGCCTTACCGGGCACCCTCCGTCTCCAAACGCGTCCGCCACGGGGCCCTCAACCACCCCCTTTTTTTTTAAGAGTTGAAGAGTCGAGAAAATACGACCAGTATTTGGGATTTCACAGACACCAGTGCCTAGGAAGAGGCCATAGGCTTTAAAAAAAAAATAGGCTGATTTAAAGAGAAAAATATTTTTTAAATGTTTATTTATTGAGAGAGAGAGAGAGAGAGAGAGAGTGGAGAGGGGCAGAGAGAAAAAGAGAGAGAGAGAATCCCAAGCAGGCTCCTCGCTGCCAACGCAGAGCCGACTCGGGGCTTGAACTCATGAACCGTGAGATCACGACCTGAGCCGAAAGCAAGAGTGGGATGCTCACCCAATGGAGCCACCCAGGGGCCCCAGAGAAAAATATTTTTTAAAATGACAGCACAGGCACCAGGTTCTGGGATAGAGCAAAAATCATGAAAGTGGCCCCTGGTGGCACAAGTTTTGGGAACCATGGCACTGAGTCTGGGTGAATCTGCCTGGTTTGGGTAACTACCTAATCACAAATGCCCCCCCGCTCCCAAAACTGACTGGAACCTTCCAACAGCCTGACACTGATCTAGGGAAGCATACAGCCCCCAGCGGATGTCCTTTGTGTCCTCACAAGAGCACCGCTTGTGTGGATTTGGGAGATGACAGAGGGAGGCGGGAATCCTGGCTGGTCTTTTCTTGACTATTTATTGAAGCAGCTGTATCTAGAATAGTTCCTTCCTTCCTTCCTTCCTTCCTTCCTTCCTTCCTTCCTTTTTATTTATTTTGAGAGAGAGAGTATGAGCCGGGAAGAGTGCGAGGGAGAGAGAGAGAGTTCCAAGCAGGCTCCGCACTGTCAGCACAGAGCCCGACGTGAAGCTCGATCCCACGAACCGTGAGATCGAGACCTGAGCCGAAATCAAGAGGCGGATGCTTAAACGAGCCACCCAGGCGCCCCTAGAATGGTATTTCTTTAAACCAGGGGGAAACGGCAGAAAGGATAAATACCGCTTTTTGTTTCTTATTTTCCTTCTTTAAGAAAAAGAACTGATTCCCCTCTCTGATGATTTTCTGTGGCCTTCTGCCCCTTTTAACCCATCCGCATGTTGTGAGGCTCTCCAACTATTGCCATAGAGGGAGGTCTTGCCCTCCCCTCCCCCAGCCCTGCGTGGATGGAGGGTCCCAGCCCAGGCCTCTTGGGAGTTGGCTGCCACCACTGAGGTTGGGACAACGGGAAAGAAGACCCTCGGGGGTCACTAGGCAGGTTTTAGCGGAAAGAGTCCGGACCCGGCACTGGATTTGGGTCCCAGACGGCTCTGGGTTTGGGTCCCATTGCTGACCTTAGCTAAGTGACTTGTGGTCAGGTCACCTCATATCTCGGAGCCCCACCCACCTCATCTGGAAAGGGGGACAATGATAATATTTCCGTGAAGTTGTCGAGTGGTTGTGATGTAAAGCATTCAACACAATATCCAGTACCTGGCAGGTGCTCAGGAAGTGAGAGCAGCTCATTATATTTCAAAATAGTAATCATGTATGTATTAATAAATATACATTCACGACACAGTAACTTATACATTAATATATTAATGGTTATATAGCAAATCATATTATGATTATTAATATATTATTATATATGTTATCATAGAATTATAACTCATTTTATATATTTTATATTATATTCTATTATATTTTACAAATTATATTACGCATGATGATTAATTTTATATTATAGTCTATTATTATATTTTACAAATTATATTACGCATGATGATTAATTTTATATTATAGTCTATTATTATATTTTACAAATTATATTACGCATGATGATTAATTTTATATTATAGTCTATTATTATATTTTACAAATTATATTACGCATGATGATTAATTTTATATTATAGTCTATTATTATATTTTACAAATTATATTACGCATGATTAATTTTATATTGTAGTCTATTATTATATCTTACAAATTATATTATGCATGATGATTAATATATATTAATATATGATATATAATAAATAATTATATATCAAATAATTATAGATGAGAAATATATTAATATATCAATTAGTTACTAATATATGATAGAATATGCAATCTAATTAATATAACAATAATTATTAATTACGCACAATTAACAACAGCATATGATTATATTTAAAGTTACATTAACATGATGAAATTAATAATTATAGAATTAATTGTCATCATAAATTTCAAGTGTCTTTGCTGGGGCGTCTTCTTCCTCCACTTGTACCTTCTCCCTTTCCTTCTTTTTTCGTTCTTTTGTTTTTTTAATTGCTTTTTCATGTTCATTTATGTATTTTGAAAGAGAGAGACAGAGCATAAGCGGGAAAGGGGCAGAGGGAGGGGGAGACGGAGAATCGCAAGCAGGCTCCACGCTGTCAGTGCAGAGCCCGACAGCGGGGCTCGAACTCACAACCCGCGAGATCATGACCTGAGCCGAAATCAAGAGTCAAGAGTCGGATGCTTAAGCGACTGAGCCACCCAGGCGCCCTTCCATGTCTTTTCTGTCCCCCTCCCTCCTCTTTCTCCCTCCTCCTCTCTGTAGCCCTCCTCCTTTTCCTGCTCCTTCCCCTCACTTCCTAGTTTCCTTTGTGCCCATGGTGTGAGCATCCTGATTCTTGGCATTTGGGGGAAATGGGTGCGACTGGGCTCCCCATGTTCTGTGGATGCTTGTTGACTTGCTCGGTGGCTGCCTCCACCACTGGATTGGAAGCTACAAGAAAACGGGGAGCCACCATGACTGCCTTACTGATCAGTGTATCCCCAAGTTCAAGTGCACCCTCATTTATTTGCCCATTCCCCTATTGGTAGACATCTAGGGTACTTCCACGGTTTTGTCCTTTCTAAGCATCGCTGCGGGGCTCATCTCCAGGAGGTGTGGCCCCAAGGCTTGCTGTAAAGGGGAAGAGAGCTAAGCCCGGGGCTGGCCCCCTTGGAGCCCGACCTGAACCCCCTCCCCAGGGTGGGGGGGTCCCCGCGTACCTGCAGGAGGATGGGATGCGCGTTGACAGCCAGCGTGTAGAGCAGACGTAGCTTGTCGCGGTCCGTGAAGTGGTCCATGAAGATGCTGCCAGCATCGGCCACCTCGGCGTAGCGTCGGACCACACGGTCCAGGAGTCGCTGTGACGGGCAGCGCAGGAAGGGACTGGGCAGGCCCTGTGGGAGGTGGGTGGGAGAGACCCCAGGAGGGGGAAAGGCTGCTGAGGTCTTGTGGGGAGCTGTCAGGACGGGACACAGGCAGGCCCTGATGGTGGGAGGAGACACTAGATTTGGAGGATGGAGAGAGTAAGGGGCTGTGCGGGCTCGGGCTGGGGGAGGGGCTGGGGGGGAGACCCCGAGGGCCAGGGAGAAAGGATGAGCTGTCCTAGGGGCAGGGTAAGCGGGCGCTGGGCAGGTGGCACAGCCCAGCAGGCAGTGAACGTGTTAGAGATCCTGCATTTGGCCACCGTCACATCCCCACTGTGCCCCTCCACGGAGAGCCAATCTCACACCGAATTAACCAGAGCGGCCCTCACTGACCTTTCCGACTCCTTCCACCGTCTCGTGACATCTACCACGATTGTGGTGTTACACGTGAGCATCTTCTCGGGATCAAATTGGGAGGTCCGGACCTATGCTTACCTTCCGTGACCTGCCACCCCGCCGCCATTTTCTCTTCACGCTGAACCAAGAGAATGAACCCAACCGACTGATAAAAGCGAGTTAAAAATAGGGGCCTGGGGCCCAGCTGGCCACAATTCAGCCCCAGCCCCACACCTACCGGCTAGCTGTGTGACCTTGGGCGAGTTACTTCGTCTCTCTGTACTTTGGGTTAAGGTCTAAAGCGAGGGTGCCAGTAATAAGAGATCGTGAGGATGAAATAAACCAATAGCTGTAAAATACTAGAAGAGCGTCTGGCCAGCAGTAAGCACTCAGTAAACGCTATCGGCTCTTATTACATGAAAGAAGTTTAAACTCCCAGCACAGAGGATAGGGGTGATAGCCAATGATAGCAGCGGGAACAGGAGTCAGGCTTTGTGGCTGAGAACAGGATTTTCAAGCTCTAAGAGCCTGGCTTTGAAGATTGCAAACCAAAGCCTGAAAGGTCCAGGGCCAAAAGTGTCCCACAGGTGTCTGTCGACCGTGTTTCCGGGCTGCCCGCCTAGCGGAGGCTCTGGCTGATTGAGCCGTTGGGGTAGGTGGCGAGTGGGGGGGGGTTCTCCAGAGCCCCCAGACACCCTAGCACGCGGCCAGGGCGGCAGCCTGGAGCCCGCCATCTCCACAACCAGAACCCAGGAGGATGGAAGGATCACTGGGAACCTTGAGATGCCTTGAGCGTCTTGGAGGTTGAAGAGGGCACAGATAGACTCAACCATCCCCGTTTGCTTGGGACTGAGAGTTTCCTGGGACATGGAGCTTTCAGAGCTGAAACTGGGAACCCGAGACAGTTGGTCACATTCCCACGTGGCTAGACCACGGCCGAGGCCACGGCATGCCTCTGCCCCCTGACGACGACCAGAACTGACTGGTAGAAGCCAGTGTGGATGGTTGTTGAACTACCACGGACAGTACCATGGTACCATGTTGAACTACCCAGTGAGCCCTTGGACTCCCCAGGGAGGGAGGGGGCTGGTCCAAATTCTGAAGTGACTGGGCATGATGGAATGTGACTGGGGTCGTCTGACGGTGTTCAGATGCCCCGGCTTACTCCCCAGAGGGGTGACAGCGCAGGAGTTGAGCTCAGAGAGAGAAGATTAAAGACCATTCCATTTTTTGCACCTCTGGGTCTGTGAGGGTCCAGTTCATGTGTGTTCCATCCTTCGGGAATGTTCATAGATGGGAGGAGTGGGGACTAACCCACCACCTGCCAGGCAGTGGGCTGGGTATTCCCAGTGTAGTAGTTCATTTCATCCTCCCAGGCACCCACGAGGTAGGTGTCATTATCCATCTTGTTTTGCAACCGAGGAATTGGAAGTCTTCAGAGTGTGGGCAAGGGTTGGATTCAGGATTTGAACCGGGTAGGGACTGCATGTTTGTCCCCCTGCCCCCCCCCCCCAAATTCATATGTTGAAACCTTCATCCCCAGCGGGATGGTATCAGACGGTGGGGCCTTTGGGAAGTAACTAGGCCACCAGGGTGGAGCCTTCATAAAGGGATTAGATAAGAAGAGACACGTTGGGGCACCTGGGAGGCTCAGTCTTGATTTTCGACTCTTGATTTCAGCTCAGCTCATGATCTCATGGTCGTGAGATCGAGCCCCGATTTGGGCTCTGCATTCGGCGTGGAGCCCGCTTAAGATTCTCTCTCTCTCTCTCTCTCTCTCTCTGCCTCTCTCGCTCTCTCTCAAAAAAAGAAGAGACACGGGAGCATCACACGAAGAGAGAGCTTTCCCTAGGAGCCGATGGACCGGCACCTTGACCTGGAACTTACCAGCCTCCAGAGGTGTGAGAAATAACCTTCTGTTGTTTAACCCCCCCAGTCTATGCTACTCTGTTACAGTAGCCCGAGCTAAGACAGGACCTGATCCGTTAGATCCTCGCCATTTCCCCTGAATAGGTCCTGCCCCGCTTCTGTCCCCATAAGCTACCCAGGTGGAGTCCACAGATGATTTGAAGCTACAAGAACATCTCTTTGCTTCTGATCTCTGTCCCGGGCAGCCTGAAATTCCATTTTTACAGATAATCATTGGGGACAGGGGGAGATAAGTAATCTCTTCTCTTCTGTGAGCCCAACGCCAGGGAAAATACCTCTGGAAGAGGTAGGACACGATTTGGCCATAACAACCACAATAATAATAGGTGATAATTATTGAGCGCTTCCTGTACAACAGGAGCCGTTCTCAGCCCCTCACAGGTAGTGGCTTCTTTCATTTACGCCTTCCAAGAGCCGAGGGAGGCATGTAGTATGAATATTGAGAAACGCGAACATTTTCTTGAACCCAAAAGCTCAGTTTTTCTGCGCGATTCTAAAAGAAACGAAAACACATCTATCGGCTCATCAAATCTTGGAGGACGGGGACGTCTCGGCTGAGGCCGGAAGCAGGGGTAGAGTGACCCCACAGAGAGGGTGGGAGAGGATTCTTTGCAGACGGAACACCTTGAATAAACCTTGAGATGAGAGAGAATACACTAGTGACAGTGGGAAGAGAGGGGGCCCGATGGTGGGAACCTTGGGGTCATTTTAAGGAATGTTAATTTTATCCCGAAGGGCTGGGAACCACTGAAGGCCTTGAGCAGGGAAGTGATATACTCACATACGCACTTGAGGAAAATGATTCTGGGTGCAGTGTGGATAGATTCAGAGAACTGTGTCTTCTAGTTATGGGCTCTTGGATGCTAGTGAGGCATATGGCTGCCTAAAGATTGCATTCTCTCAGCTTCTTTTGCAGCTAGGTGTGGTGATGTGACTGGGTACTGGTCAATGAAATATACGGAGAAAGTTCTGGGAAGGACCCTTAAAGGGACAGGGTGTATCCTTCTTCATTCTTTCCCCGCCCCACCCCCACCCCCCCGCTGGAACGCGGAAGCGATGGCTGGTGATTAGGCAGCCATTTTGGACCAGGGCATGCTGAGTGTTGTAGAGCAGCAAAATGAAAATAGCCTGGGTCCTCGAGAATCACAGAGTCACTGTATCATCCCTGGACATTCAGGTATCAGTTTCTTTTCTTTTTTTAAAAAAAAAATTTTTAATGTGTATTTATTTTTGACAGAGAGAGAGAGGGAGAGAGAGAGAAACAGAGCATGAGCAGGGGAGGGGAAGAGAGAGAGGGAGACACAGAATCCAAAACAGGCTCCAGGCTCCAAGCTGTCGGCACAGAGCCCGAGGCGGGGCTCGAACTCACTGACCGTGAGATCATGACCTGGGCCGAAGTCGGTCGCTTAACTGACTGAGCCTCCCAGGCGCCCCTGGATCTGTTTCTTTTACGTAAAAGGGTGTGAGCCACTGTGATTTGAACTTCTTGTCATATGCGACTGAACTTAATCCCAAGTGTCACAGGAAGAAAGAGTGGACGCAGGAAGTTGCAGTGGTCCAGGTGTGAGAGGGGAGGATGAAAAGCTTTGATTTGAAGATATTCGTCGGTAGTAGAGTCCGTAAGTCTGGGCGATTGGCTGGATGGGGGAGGAGGGGCAAGAAAAAGGGACATGTTGGAGATAACATCCAACGTGAGGGTGGATGCCATTTGCTGAGTTTTTTTTTTTTTTTAATTTTAGAAAGAGAGAGAGTTGGGGGGGCAAATGGAGGAGAGGGGCAGAAGGAGAGAGAGAGAGACGGGGGGGGGGGAATCTCAAGCAGGCTCCCTGCTTAGCACAGAGCCTGACACGGGGCTTGATCCCACAACCCCGGGACCCTGGACACATGCTGAAATTGAGTCAGGCGCTTAATGGCCTGAGCCACACAGGCACGCCAGCTGCGGTCATTTTATTTTTTTTTTTCAACGTTTATTTTATTTTTGGGACAGAGAGAGACAGAGCATGAACGGGGGAGGGGCAGAGAGAGAGGGAGACACAGAATCGGAAACAGGCTCCAGGCTCTGAGCCATCAGCCCAGAGCCCGACGCGGGGCTCGAACTCCCGGACCGCGAGATCGTGACCTGGCTGAAGTCGGACGCTTAACCGACTGCGCCACCCAGGCGCCCCCAGCTGTGGTCATTTTAAAACATGTTCGCAAACTCTTCGACTCTCCTCCCCTCAAGGGGTGGAGTCTAATTCCCCTCCCCTGGAACATGGACTGGCCTGGGTGACTCACTTCTGGTGACTGGCATGCTTAGGGGAGTGATGACACATGACTGCCGAGCCTTGGCCATGAAAGGTGATTCAGCTTCTCCTTGGCTGTCTCTCGCACCCAGCTACCATGCCGTAAGAAAATCCTGGCCGCAGGGAGAGGAAGCAGCCCTCAGTGGAGTGCCTCGCTGACACCAACCCCAACGTGCCACCGCGTGACTGAGCCATCTTGGAAATGGCTCCTGGTGGCTGTATTGAGCCACCCCAGCGGATGCCACGTGGAGCTGGGTGAGCTCGCTCCTCTAAGCCCTGCCCAAGTTGCCTATTTTTGGACAAAATCGATGGTTGTCGTTGTTTGAGGCCACTAGGGTTTGTTACACAGCAATACGTAACTGATACATTTGCCGAGAAGGTTCTGAGCCCCCCCCCCCCCCCCCCGCCTCTAGAATGATGGCCAGAAAAGGCTCTGAAGCCATCTTGTACCTCAACTCCCTTTATGGTGGAGGCGGCTGCTTCTCGGGGTCCCACCCGCAGAGTGGAGCTCCAACTAGTTCCGTCTGGGGTGTATTCTGGCCAAGTGCAAGCCCGCGATTATCTTGGCTCACGGCGAACAGAATTGGGAAACGAAGCATTTTCAGTAAAACCATGATTCATCCCCAGGCCAAAGGCACCCTCTTCGGGGATCGCCCACTGCTTTGGAATTTCTAAGCCACCACTCCCTTCTCAACAGGGCTAACGCAGCACCTGCCAGTGAGAGGTTAAAGGAAACGCAAGGCCTGGTCCTCTGTTGCCCCGCTCCTCCCAAGCGCGCCTGGATTCCTTATCTTTGCATTTCCTGCCTCATACCATCTCCTGGGGCACCCGGGCAGCCGGTCAAAGTCTTCATGCTGTGCTGCTAGTGACTGGGCTTCTGCTCTGCCACACGGCCACTTACCAGGGGCCATCTGTGCTGGGTGGTACTGACAGCGATGGTCACACGTCTCCTCCGCAATCCCTAACAGTCTGTACATCGGCCAATACAATCTAACGGGTATGTCACCGTGATGGTGTTTTACGTGTCAACTTGGCTGGGCTATGGAGCCCGGTTTTCAATCAAACGCTGATCTAGGTGTCGCGGTGAAGAGATTTTGGAGATGTGGTTACCATCTACGGCCAGCTGACTTAAAGGAGAAGGGATTATCCTCCATAGAGTGGGTGGGCCCGATCTAACCAGCTGAAAGGCCTTAAGAGCAAAACTAAGATTTCCCCGGGGAGGAAGAAATTCTGCCCTGTGGATGTGGGATTTGCCAGCCCCCCATCATTGGGTTCTGCTCCTGAAGCCAAGACTAGTCTGTCTGTTAAGTAACTTGAATTTAAATTAAGAAAGACAAAACAAAACAAAACAAAACAGAAAAAGCTATGCATGGGTTCGCCCGGGTGGCTCGGTCGGTTAAGTGTCTGCCTCTTGATTTCGGCTCAGGTCATGATCTCACAGTTTGTGGGCTCGAGCCCCGTGTCGGACTCAGCCCCCCATCATTGCATAAGCCAATTCCTTGAACTACATCTCATATGTATGTATATATATGTACACACACGTGTATTTGTATATATACATGCATATAAAATATTAGATGTTATGCAAAATATTTGTATTATAGTAATAATTTACACCATGTGAACTAATATTAATTAATAAATGATTAATATGGCACTGAATATAATCTATTAACACGATACACAAGATACGTTACATCCAGATTACACACTGGTGCTAAAGGAAAAGCGTTTGTTCATTGTGGACAGGACAGCAACTGAGACCAAAATCTGGAGGTGCTTCCACTTTTGAAGCCTCTCGGGAAATCTGAGTACACGAGACCTAACTTCCCCGATGAGTTCTTTGATGTTTGGTTGGCTTTTATCCACATTCTCGCGCGTGTTTGCTCAAAAAACATCAGCCGCCAACAGGGTCCTCATTGCAAGGGTTCTTACGACAACAGAAACATCAGTGTCGAATTGTCTAGACAAATGATCCCATGACTCTGTTGGAGGTACTTAAACAGTGAAGGGTTCGTGTCCAAAATCTATAAAGAACTTCCCAAACTCAGCACCCCAAATCAAATCATCCCGTGAAGAAACGGGCAGAAGACACGAATAGACGCTTCTCCAAAGAAGACATCCAGATGGCCGACAGACACATGAAAAGATGCTCCGCGTCACTCCTCATCACGGAAACGCAAATCAAAACCACAATGAGACACCACCTCACACCTGTCGGAATGGCTAACGTTACCCCCTCAGGCAACAGCAGACGTTGGCGAGGATGGCAGAAGAAAGCGGAACCCTTGTGCGCTGCTGGTGGGAATGCCAACTGGTGCAGCCACTCTGGAAAACAGTGTGGAGGTTCCTCAAAAAATTAAAAATAGAACTACTCTACGACCCAGCAATCGCACTACTAGGAATTTGTCCAGAGGATACAAAAATGCTGATTCAAAGGGGCACATGCCCCCCAATGTTTATAGCAGCCCTATCAACAATAGCCGAACTATGGAAAGAGCCCAAATGTCCATGGATGAATGGACAAGGATGTGGTATATATAATATATATATACATATAATATATATATATATATTATATATATGGTATACACACACAATGGAATATTACTTGGAGATGAAAAAGAATGAAATGTTGCCATTTGCAACAACATGGATGGAACTAGAGGGTATTATGCTAAGCAAAATAAGTCAGCCAGAGAAAGACGGGTATCATATAATTTCACTCATATGTGGAATTTGAGAAACACAACAGATAAACATAGGGGAAGGGAAGGAAAAATAAAGATAAAAACAGAGAGATAGGCAGCCCGTAAGAGACTGTTAAACACCAAGTATAAACTGAGGGCTGCTGGAGGGGAGGTGGGTGGGGGGGATGGGCTAAATGGGTGACGGGCATTAAGGAAGGCACTTTTTGGGATGAGCACCGGGCGTTATATGTAAGTGATGAATCATTGGGTTCTGCTCCTGAAGCCAAGACTAGTCTGTTAACTAACTTGAATTTAAATTAAGAAAATAAAAAAAAAACAAAACAAAACAGAAAAAGCTATGCATGGGTTCGCCTGGGTGGCTTGGTTGGTTAAGTGTCTGACTCTTGATTTCAGCTCAGGTCATGATCTCGCGGTCTGTGAGTTCGAGCCCCGCGTCGGGCTCTGTGCTGACAGCTCGGAGCCTGGAGCCTGCTTTGGATTCTGTGTCTCCTTCTCTCTCTCTGACCCTCCCCCGTTCATGCTCTGTCCCTCTCTGTCTCAAAAATAAATAAACGTTAAAAAAAAAAAAAAGAGCTATGCATGTTGTTCCTTTCTAGAAGCTAGAGATAAGAGAGTTCATCCATAGGTGGAACAAGACGGGACTTTCCCTCGGAGCAGATCACCACTTCAAGTTATGTGGATCTTCAGTAATTGTGCGAAAATGGCCCCAGCTTCTTCTCAAGTTCCATCCCATGGGTGAGATCTGCCCAACCTGAGGGTTTCCACTGGAAGTGAAAGATGGCAGCCAAGGGACCGCATCTGGTGATTATCATGGGAGCTGCTTGTGCCGAGAGGCCTCAGCAGCGATCACTGTTTGACAAACAGGGTTGGCATGACACCATCGGGGTAAGGAAAGTAACACCTTCTACAAGTTATAAGCGTCAGGCTCTATGGCCAGCCTTGTCGCAGACATTACCTCGGCGTTTGCAGGGACTTTGAACCTTTAGCTCTCTCTTGCCCTGGTGACGATCCTGGACATTTAGTGATTGCCTCACAAAGGGCTTCCAAAAGTTGTGGAAAATTCTGTGACGTTCATTTTCACAGCCCATGCTGCCAAATGCAAATGGTAGGCTGTATCATCAAGGCAGCTAGTAAAATGCACCCACTTTCCAGAGAAGTGTACTAAGGTAAGAACCAGGAAACAGAAGTGACTTGTTAAAGATCATGCTGCTTACTGGTACCCAAGCCTGCTTTCATACCCAGATCTCAGTAGGGGATTTAAAATGACTGCATGGAGAGAGACAGACAGACAGACAGATGCTGGGAGAAACTGGTGATTTCAGAGTAGGGTAGCATGTCCCAAACTTGACCGACAACTGAAGCCTTCAAAGTGCGATAAAAATACAGATCCCTGGGGCACCTGGGTGGTTCAGTCGGTTAAGCATCTGACTTTGGCTCAGGTCATGATATCATGGTTCGTGAGTTCAAGCCCCGCATCGGGCTCGCTGCTCTCAGTGGGGAGCCTGCTTCGAAACCTCTGTCTCCCTCTCTCTCTGCCCCTCCCCTGCTCACTCTCTCTCTCAAAACTAAAATAGACACTAAAAAAAAAAAAAAATACAGATTCCCTCGGCCCCATCTGAATAGGTAGGTCCAGTGGGGGCCTAGGACTCTGCATTTTTTGACAGGTGTCCTGGGTCATTCTTGTTATCAGGCAGGTGGGAGATGCGGGGTGGGGGGGGGGTGGCGAGCTTTATTTTGGATGCAAATACAGTTGTGCACTTTGGATGGCAGAGTGTGGACACCTGGTGGAGAAACACTTCCCAGACACTCCTCAGACCTTTTGAGACCTTCTTCCAGAAGAGCGACCCTCTGAAGGGGGTGCTGTGCATGCCGTAAAAGGGATGCGGGGACCACCTTCAAAACCCAACTGGATGAATCTCTCAGGAGGGAATCAGATGCCTGGAGGAGGGATAGGTGGCTGACCCCTGCCGTCCCGTCTCAGACCTGCTCTGTTTTCTCAGGAGGCTGGAACATCTCTTGCAAACAACATCTCTTCCTCGGGGGGGGGGGGCGAGCTACAGCTGGAAAGGCCTTGAGTGTCCAAGGGCCGCGTACTGACCCAGACTGCCCATTGGTCTCAAGCCACAACCCAGGGGGACAGGACCGGAAGGGGGGGCTGGACTCCTAGACGCCTCCATTTTTATGCTTCCTATGTTGGGTCAGGGATGGGTGAAGACTCTAGGATTGCCCCTTTGGTTATTTTGGTCAGGAGATGGCTCCAGAAGTCACACAGCTGAGTTGTCCATTTTCACATGGTAGACAGGCTGGAGAAGTTGTTCACATTCGCCACTATGGCCTGTCCTCCTATCTCTTTGAGGACTGGGCACAGACCCAGTTTACAAGCCCCGCAGAACACACGTGCAAAAAGCTTGGTGTGGCGGGAGGTGCGTGTTCTGTATTCAGTAAACGGTACAGATCATTGTCGCCCTCGTTGTCATCAGCATCAACAACATCACTGCCACATTATAGACGCGCCTTCTAACCAGCCATGGAACTCTCCATGCACTATGTCCCCATTTAGCTGAGGCTTCCCTTCCCCGGGCTACACGCCAGGGGGAGGCCATCTTTGATGGGATCGGGGTGCCTGGTGTGAATGGGATACAAGTGAAAGACTCTGTCTTGGAGTTTAGATTTGGATTCCATCTGAGAAAGAGGGAATGGGGCCGAGCTGTGGAAAGAAGGGGTGCCATGAGCCGGGGTGATTGAGCGCCCACGAGAGACTGGCTGATGTGCTAGACGCACGGTAGCTGGATGTCAGAGTTGCCTCGGGTCCCGGAAGCTTCCAGGCCCAGTTTTAGGCCAGGATGAGCCTTACCACAAACTCCTTTTCCAGAGAGTGGGTTCACTGACTCTTTGCTCCCAAGCAGCCTGATCAACCCAGAGAAGGTGGCCTCGTCGAAGCACGAGGGAAAGTCAGTGGGTCCGGATCAGAATCTTGGCCCAACTGAGACTCAGTTTCCTTCCCTGCAAAAGGAGATGATGGTGCCTCTTCTACTTCACAGGACGGCAGGAGGGCTTGGGAAGATAATGCGGGTGAGTGTGAGCGCATTATCGGAAGATAATGCGAATACTCTGTAAAGTATTCGACGCGAAAGGGGAACCCTCTTGCCGTGCTGGTGGGAATGCAAACTGGTGCAGCCGCTGTGGAAAACAGTGTGGAGGTTCCTGAAAAAATTAAAAATAGAACTACCCTACAACTCAGAAGTTGCGCTACTAGGGATTTATCCAAAGGATACAAAAATGCTGATCCGAAGGGGCGTGTGCACCCCCATGTCTCTAGCAGCACCAGCAACCACAGCCAAAGGATGGAAAGGGCCCCAATGTCCGTCGGCGGATGAATGGATGAAGAAGATGTGGTTTATATAGACAATGGGATACTACTTGGCAGTGAGAAAGAATGAAATGTGGTCATTTGCAACAACATGCATGGAGTTAGAGTGTATTATGTTCAGCGAAAGAAGTCAGAGAAACATAAATCTGTGATTTCACTCATATAGAGAATTTAAGAAACACAACAGACAAACGTAGGGGAAGGGATGGAACAATGAGATAAGAGAATGGGAGGCAACCCATAAGAGACTCTTCATCATAGAGAACAAACTGAGGGTTGCTGGAGGGAGGGGGTAGGCGGGCTGGGCTAAATGGGTGATGGGCACAGCATCAATTGAGGTGTATGAGTGAATCATGTTTCTCCCCATGTGCCCCGGCTCATCCAGGGTTCTAGAACTCTTGGAACATCCCGGTTTCTAGTGGTGACCAGATTTTCAGAACCCAATCAGAGGACAGAGGATTTTCTAAAATTAAAACACTAAAAAAACAAACAAACAAAAAAATTAAGTACTCAACACCTTGGGCCGCTTACAGCCGTACTAACCCCAAACTCGTTTCCCAGATTAATCGTCCCACTTGGTTCTGGATAACTTTTGGCTGTTTCCCAAATGCAAATATGACTCAGAAGACAAAAGATTTACCACCACCAGACATATTTGAACACTTGCTCCGATGGAAATAAATGTGTCGAAGAAAGAGCGCTAACTGCTCTCGGAAAGAAAATCTACGATGAGAAGGGTGGCTTTCCTTTTCAGGATTGGAGGTCCGCCATCTGAGGTCATAGAGATGGCTGAAGGCGCAGTTTCATTCCAAGGTCGCTTTCCAAGGACATCGTTAACGGACCATTGGAGAGCTTCATGTTGAAATGAGAATTAGTTTTCACTTGTCAGATAGAACCTGTTCTTTTAAGGTTTTACAGAGCATAAAAATAAGGCAAATAAATACGATTTTTCTTCTTATTGTTTAAATTATTCCTTTTGTGTATACTTATTTATTTTTGAGAGAGGGAGAGAGAGCACGGGCAGGGGAAGGACAGAGAGAGAGGGAGACAGAGGATCCGAAGCTGGCAGAGAGCCTGATGCAGGGCTCGAACTCACAAACCGCGAGATCGTGACCTGAGCCAAAGTCGGATGCTTAACCAACAGAGCCACCCAGGTGCCCCCAAGTAAATATTATTTTATGTGCATAAATTATGGCACACATGCTTAAGTCCCTTCCCCCCGCCTCCCGGCCCCCCTTTTAACCTTCTCCACCTCCTTCGCCAACAGTTAACCAGTGCACTTTTTTTCCCCATGCACTGGGAGGAAACAAGTTTCCAAAGTTGGCCATCCCGTGCGCACTCATCGTGGGACATTCAAACCATTTCCAAGCAACCATCGTTACACCTGGGGATGTAGGAATACACTCATAGTGATACCCGGAAAAAAAAAAATCAGAAGTCAGCTTTTCCAGTAAGAAGGCTGCCCTGCTCTGATTTGGCGGGATTGGGAAGGCTGAGGGAAATCTCGAACACGTTTTTGCTTTTAGTGAATTCACTGTTATCAAGCTCTCCTAGCACCCAGGGAGAAGAAGAGAGCATTCGGGTGCTAATAAAGCCCTGAGTGGGTTTTCTGGATACACACCCGAACACCTTGTACATGATTTAGTTGTTAAATATGCTCGCGAAGCGGGGTTTAGGTTAATTATGTATCAGAGTTAATCAATGTGTCATAATTAAAACAGCGATGATTCACTGGCTGTACCCGTTGTTCTGGATAATTAAGTCGCAAGTTACTGAACGTTTCTTTGAGCTGCATTGTATTTATTCAAAACCAGGAAAACCCACTTGGCTTTTGTTATCACGAGAAACAGCTCCCAGTTCTCTCCTACTCCAGTAGACGGATCTCTGACCCCCTTTTACTGACGTGCTTTCTTATCGTCTTGTGTTTTTTGCTTTTTCATCTAAACTTTTTAAACCATCCAGCACAGCGATTATTTGGGAGAAACCATTTGGATGATTTAAAAAGTTTAGATGTCTAAAAATGTCCTCAGGGGCACCTGGGGCTCAGTTGGTTAAGCGTCCGACTCTTGATTTCGGCTCAGATCACAGTTCATGAGTTCGAGCCCCATGTCATGCAGTTCCTGGCACCAGAGAAGGGAGGGGACTTTGTACGGTAGGTGGTCCCTTCTTTCGATTTGGCTTTGGAACCCATGATAGGGTAGATTTATCACAGATTTATCACTTCCCCATGAGGAAGTTTCTCTCCGCTACAGATTGCCTGGGCTTCTCAGTTCAGGGTCCATACAGGTCAATCACTGATGGAAAGTCGGGCTCGACGAGTATAAACAGAGATAGGAAACGAGCCAGGAGCAGGTCCCGAAGTTAGAGTTTGCTGTGGATCAACTCAGAGTGGACAACACACCCAGGAAGGTTGTGTAGATATAAAAACAACATTAATTTAAAAATTGGGGCGCCTGGGTGGCTCGGTCGGTTGGGCGTCCGACTTCGGCTCAGGTCACGATCTTGCGGTCCGTGAGTTTGAGCCCCGCGTCGGGCTCTGTGCTGACCGCTCAGAGCCTGGAGCCCGTTTCAGATTCCGTGTCTCCCTCTCTCTCTGACCCTCCCCCGTTCATGCTCTGTCTCTCTCTGTCTCAAAAATAAACGTTAAAAAAGATAAATAAATAAAAAATAAAAACTAAACAGGGAGGCTGATGGGTAGAAAATGTTTCCCTTGCACAGGAAGGTCCGTCTCTGGCCGAGCTCTGGTTTCCACGGAAAACAGGGCCTCTAACTCTGGGTGACATCCTTTCCTTGCAGAGGGCTTCTGTTTGCTTGGATTCGTGGTACTGTGCGGTTTCTGGGTTGAGCCCTGGTGGAATGTTCGAGAAGTTCTGTTTGAATCGATGGACCAGGTTCAAAGGAGAAGAACGATGAAGAGTCCCCCCCCCCACCCTCCAGAGGGCGCAGTGGGTGGCCTTTTCCTTTCTCATGCCTCTACCGCTGCTACTCTGCCCGAACGGGCGGACAGCCTTCACCCCAAACTATGAAGGTGAAAAAGTGACACCACGACAAAGTGGTTCGGAGCATGTCCTTTAGAGACAGGCTGCCGGGGTTCACATCTCCGCTGTGTCACTTAACGACCTGGGGGGAGCTCTTGAATTGATCTGTGCCTCAGTTTCCTCATGAGTAACTGAGGGAAAATAGTTAAGGAGACCTTATGACCCATCTTCTAAACCAGGATAGTTTTGAGAGGGAAAGGGATGATATGAGTAATTACATCGGCACAACAGGCATGCGCTGGGACTGTCTCAGGCAACCCTGAAGGTATGGTTACCCTAATAATTAGGGCACCCACCTTATCCGGGTGCTGGGGGGTTTTAGATCTGTGTGAAAAGTGTCTGGTGTGGGGCAAAGGCTCTGTAAGTGTTTGTTGTTGTTTACCCCAAAGACAGCACCTTTCCTGATTTTTCCCACTCCTGTAAGTGAGCCCGTGATTCTCCTTGTCCTCCAAGGTCTGGGCCTGTTTCCTCGTCTCTTTATGTGGGCACAGTGATGGCTGCTCAGCTTATACCAAGGACATCACGCCATTGCTTGGCTCTCATGGGACTCTGGACATTGTAGGCACCTGATACGGCTTTCCCGAATGCGTGATGAACAGAGACTGTGAAGGGCCTTGCGAACACAAGAGACTGTGGTCAGGTCGGGGAGTCGATGGGCTCAGTGGTCATACACCCCCTTCATCAATTTCACAAGCTATCATCAGATCTCTGGGTAGGAAACAAGGTTGCTTTTGGAGGCTGCAACAAATGACCTCCACGCTGTGACTATGATTGACCCCGGACTGTCTTTAAACATGGGAAAACCAGCTGGGAGCCCCGGGAAGCCCGAGGCAGAGAGGTCTGGAAGTAATTTCAGGGAGAACAGATGGGAAATGAGTGTTATTGTCTTGTTCCCCATTTGCAAAGGCCAAGCGGACATAAAGGGTTGGTCAGGTTGGGCACGCGGACAGGAAAATCCGAGGATCAGAAGTCAGCCTTGGGGTCAGCCTCCAGCACTGTGTCCCACGGGCAGGTGGCTGGGCCACTGACGATCCGTTGGCAGAGCCCTTCTCGAATGGGCACCCACCCACCACCTTTCTGACCGCAAGTTGTCTTCTACGGCGCTTGTCTTCATGCACAGAGAAGTACATTCCACTCTGGGTGACGGTAACGCTGTTTTAGTGGCCATTTCACTTGGTGACCAGCGTAAACGCCAGCCTGTGAGGTTCTTTAGGAGCTGGCAGAAAGGATGGCCTTTCCGGCGACACACCCGCGCGTGGCTGTGTTTTACATCCTTTGATGACGATAGCAGCCGCAGCTAACGTCATCGGGGGGCTTGCTCTGTTTCGGGCGTGGCGCTCTGTGCCTCACATGGGTTGCTTTGGTGACAGCCCACGGTGAGGATTCTGTATGCCAGGATGTTTAGGGATACTCAGGGTTTCCTACTAAGTGCTGGAGTTAGGATTCGAACTCAGGCCCGTCTGAGTCCCAGACCAGACCATGCTGGCCTCTTGCGTGGGCCCCTGCAGCCTCCGTATTAGGCCTTCTCTCCCAGGTATTGCCAGGTGGTCATGACCTGGATCCCAGGTGTCCTTGTTCCTCCAGGAACCCTGGGCATCAGCCGGCCGGTAGCAGATGCCATGCATCGTGGATGTGCCCTCCCCTCCCCTCCCCCAACTTTCTTCACCAGCAGCTGTTGTATGTGTATGGCCCTGTCTTACTTTTGCTGTCCAGCCGCCCCGACCCCACTCTAGACTCTTGTCCGTCCACCCTGCCTACTCCTTTTTTAGGCCCATTTCTGGAAAGATCCACCGTCCTTAAGCCACGTTCCTCTAGAAACGCAAATGCTGGGGTGCCTGGATGGCTCAGCGGGTTCAGCATTTGACTTCAGCTGCGGTCATGATCTCACGGTTCGTGAGTTCGAGCCCCGCATTGGGTGAGCTCGAGCCCCACTTCAGTAAAAAAACAAAACAAAAAAACCCACGAGCCCCGCTTCTCTCTCTCTCTCTCTCTCTCCCTCTCTCTCCACCCACGCTCACTTGTGCTCTCTTTCTCTTACAAAAAAAAAAAAAAAAAAAGAAGAAGAAGAAAAAGAAGGCGGGGGGGGGGGGGTGGGGAAGAAATGCAAGTTCTCAGCCCCTGCCCCAGACCTGCTGAATCAGAACCCCCGGAGCTGGGTCCCAGCGATGCCTGTGTTAACAAGCCGTCTGGAAGATTCTGCCGCAGGCTCAAGTTTGAGAACCCATGTACCCCTGTCTTACAGAATGAACTTCAACACCTCCCTGCCTCTCAGTCCTGCCCTTACGATGTTACCCACTGCTGTTGACACAGACTGTGATCACGGGGCTTGACACTTTCTACGTCCTTAACAAGCAAATCCTGGGTCACGGACTGATTGATGTGCCAGGGCGTGCTTACTTGGGGTGTCTGCTCCAACCCACAGTTCCTGAGAGGCTGAGTCAGGTGGCCGGTGTCTGCCTCCAGGTGCCTTAGAACTTTCTAGTTTCCATGAGGTCCAGAGGGATGTACTTCCAGCACAATAAGTCCCCCTTTTTTTACTTTAATTGTTCTAAGGTTTTTCTTTCTTTCTTTCTTTCTTTCTTTCTTTCTTTCTTTCTTTCATGTGTGTTTAGTTTTGAGAGAGAGAGAGAGAGCAAGAGAGAGCAAGTGGGGGAGGGGCAGAGAGGCGGACAGTGAGCCCGGCGCAGGGCTCGAACTCACGAACCATGAGATCAGGACCTGAGCTGAAGTCAGAAGTTCAAGCGACTGAGCCGCCCAGGCGCCCCTCTCAGGAGGTTTCTGATCGCTGCTTAGGTTACAAGCAAATGTTTCCCTTTTGGAAGACATGTATCATTGTGGTTCCGTAGGTGACTGTCTTAGCTGCACTCCCCACCGTGTGACTCCCGGCATCTGTGTAGCGGAAGCTGTGATCAGGGCTCCTCCTTTCCTTGCCTACCTGGGCTCCTTGCTGTCAAACTTCCGGCCGCCAGAGGCTCACTTGGTGGCAATCGTGGTCCCCTCTTCCGTGGGGGGAGCTAACATCTTCGATGACCCTGCCTGTGGGGTTGGTGACTAGCTTCGTCCTATTGGAGTCTCTCTCTTTCTTCCCACCTCATGCTCCGTCTTCCCCCATTCTGGGGCCCCAGGCTTTGCCCCTGAGGGATTTGTGAGCTGCTCAAAGCTTCTCACTGTGGCAGATGACGTCATCGCGGCGGCGGCAGGCAATTCAGCTGATAGTTGGGACAGACAGGGCAGCTGATGCAGAGTAAACCACATTATTTCATGGTCTGTCATTCTGATTCAGGTATGCCAAGGTTGGTCATAATTCTCCACGGGGCCGTTCCATTTTATGGGCTGCTGGGTTCCCTGCCACACCCCGCCCCCCACCTTTCTTTTTGAATCAGAAGACAGGACACCAAGTGCTTCTGACAACTCATTTGAGCGTGCAAGCTTGCAGAAACTTCCATAGGAGCTCAGTGCCTTCTGCCGTGCAAAGGTCCTGTGGTTCAGGAAGCTCAGACAGAATCCTGATTGTCAGGGAAAGCTTCAAACTAGCCTTGTGCTCGCCTGGGGGCGGGGATGCCAGGCTTCTTCTTCTCTCCGGCCCCTCTCTGTTGAGGTTGTACCACCCGTATCGGCCACGGTTCAATCAGAGAGGCAGAATCACTAGGTTCTTTGTTTTTAAAAGCAGAGATTTGGCCTCCCACAATGACAGGAGCAGGTTAAGCAGTCTCTGTGGGGCTGCTGTCCCCCTATCTGATGCTGCAGCTGAAGTCCACAGGCAGGCAAGATCAAGGACAAGGCTGAACCCACCAGCACAGACTGGAGCTCACGAGGCTGGACTGAAACCTATGTCAGATCTTAGCTTGATGCTGCGGTGACCTGTGGAAGCCGGGGTCCCGTGGGATGGAGCTAAACCCAGCTGGGGAGTCAGAGAAGCTGAGGCCACCCTGTGTGTAAGCGACGAAACGGTCACTCTCTCCCTTCTGCCGTCCAAAACTCCCAATCGAATCTTTCCATAGGTCGCTTGAAACAGACATCGACGGGGAAGGGAATTCTGGGAAATGCAGCTCGGCCCCGCCCAGGCGACACCTGACAAAGCCACCGCCGCGCCTTGACCTTTCTGTGGGTCTCGCCCGGTGACTTTTCTCTTCATTAACGATATAGGAGAATAGTACGAGATGCAATATTAAGTTACAGGGGAACGTGCCACGATCCACGCATTGAATATTTAAAGATTATTCTTGTAAGTTTTCAACTTATTCCACTTAATAAGTATTTGACTTATTTTCATTTATTTAGTTTTTAAAATGTGTTTTACTTATTTTTGAGAAGGAGAGCACAAGTTGGGAAGGGGCCGAGAGAGAGAGAGAGAGAGAGAGAGAGAGCAGGGGAGGGGCAGAGAAAGGGAGACACAGAATCTGAAGCGGCTCCAGGCTCCGGGCTGTCAGCACAGAGCCCGACGCGGGGCTCGAACCCACAAGCCGCGAGATCATGACCCGAGCCAAAGTCAGACGCTTAACTGACTGAGCCACCCAGGCGCCCCTGGACTCATTTTTAATGAAGTTAATAGGACTAGAGGAAAGACTAGAAGAAAGAACTCCAATGGGTTAATGGTGGTTGCCTCTGGGGGGCAGGGGGTGAGTTGTGATTCTTCCCCCCTACTTCCTTATGGGTTTTTCAATCTATATACTTTAGCCATTTTTATAATGAATATATGTTCCTTTGATGATTAGCAATAACATTTAAACATTGAACATGAAAGGAAAGATCTGGTTTTGGGGGTGACGGGTGACAGGTGGCCGGGGTGAGAATGTGTCCGGGAACGGAGCGGTGGGGAAGAAAGGGACAGGTCACAGGGCTCCCTGCAGCGGGCCGGAAGTGGTGTTCTCCAATCCTACGGCGGGCGGGGAAGGGCTGGCACGTTGTGAAGGGGAAGGGCTGGGTTGGAAGAGCTCTCTGTGCACAGCCAGGGAGTCGGAACAGAGGGGAGGCGATCTGCCCCGGAGACCTCCAGGGGGAAAGTGTGCTCAGGCAATCCGATGGCCTCCAGACCCGCGAGCCCTTGAGGAATTCAGCTGAAACCGACAACCGAAAGGGGAGGCCTTACATAGAGCGTTCGCTACTGGGCCATGGGCAGGATATCTGGGAGGACCGGGGGATCACATGGACCCAGGAACAGATAGACTTCTTTAGACCAGAGCCCTGGGGGAGGACCATAACTTTAGGATGACAAGAAGATGCCAACTTCGAAATGCTAGAAGGCCGTTCTGTTTGTTGGCTAATACCCAAAAGTCATCTATGTCGTCGAAACTGCCTGCCCCACGAGAAGCACACAGGCCGTCCACTGTCTTGTCCCCAGGATTGGAAAATGCCAGTCCGAAATGCCACCTGCTGAATCTGAATAAATGATGGTGTGCAGAAGGTCTCCACCACATCCAGTGGTGCCATTTTGGGGGCCCTAGATGCACGGTCACCCCGGCCCCCTGACCTTCCCAGAAGTGCTTCGTAGGGAGGCAGTGCTGACCCTAGGAGGAAGAGTGATGGAAGGGGGATTAGTCTTTGCACTTCACCTCTCCTTCTGGTGTCTCACCTTCCCTTTGAAGTACAGTCCTCGGAAGTGCTCAGTCCAGCTTATCGGGCAACCCCCTGGAAGAACCACCCCTTGTTGTCCCGAGTAAAAGGCATCTACTTCCTCCTCCCCTGCCCTGGGTCAAAACGCCTTCGTGGTCTCTTTTCCAAGGCCACAGTGGAGAGATCAAGCCCTGGAGAAGGTTAACGGATAACCAGGTCACCATCCTTCCTCACCTAAATCTGGTAGACGTTTCTGGCAGTGAGAGTCACATTCCAAGGAGTAGGGACCATGATACTTTCGGACGTGTTAACACCTGGGGCAAGCCGGTATAGAGGTTCTTTGGGGGAAAGTCAGGATTTTCAGGCTCTGAAATCCGTCGGCTTCTAGAGCTGACCAGGGAATAGGCGCTGGCTTGGACTGAGAGTCACCCTGAAGCCACGAATAGCGAGTGGTGAATGATGTCCCATTCATCCCCTCATTCTATCACTCCTTCATCTCCCAGACTTTTCTGAAGTGTCTACTCCATGTCAGACATGCATGAGGGAAGACATTGATGAATAAGACGCATCCCTGGGGTGCCTGGGTGCCTCAGTCAAACGTCCAACGGCAGCTCGGTTCATGATCTCAAGGATCGTGAGTTCGAGCCCCGCATCGGGCTCTGTGCTGACAGCTCGGAGCCCGGAGTCTGCTTCCTGTTCTGTGCCTCCCTCTCTCTCGCCCCCTCCCCCGCCTTGTGCTCTGTCCCTCTCTCTCTCTCTCTCAAAAATAAATAAACATTAAAAAGAAGCTAAACAACAACAACAAAAAGATGCCGTCCCTGCCGGCAAGCAGCACCCTGTCTGGCTGGAGAGGCAAAACCCGAGAGACAGAAAACCAATGCCATGTACTCTATAGAAAGTGCCTTCCTGGTCTGCTGTGTGTTAGCAAGTCAGATTCTCCTCTGGTTCCCAGGCCAGGCTTCCTTCCTTTCATTTTTGCTGGGCGGAAAGCCACAGGTATTCCCTGCACTTCCTTCAGCCTTGAAATAGTATCCCAAACGCCAAAGCCTTTGAGGAGAAGGTGAGATTTTCAAAAGCAAGAAAGACGGCTTTAATAGCTATATTTAGGATTTGGATAATATGAATGCAATAGCACCAGTTTTTTTTTTTCCCCCTCTCCTGGAAAGTAGATCATTCTGAGATTCCTAGCTCTGATCGTGGCAGAAACACTGGTATCAGTAAATAGCTCTAAAACCTGGACGAAATATATAGAACAACAGCTTGTGGGCATTGGATCACGACCAACATAGGGCAATGGTTCTTGAGAAAAAGAGTGCCCATGAGCCAAGCCCCATATTCACACTATCTTCTTTCCCTGAGGACATTTTCCAAGCAACAGTACAGGGTCTTCCTGGGTAAAGGAAACAGTTTGGGGCTGCAGAGTAGCTGGGATTGGGCGGGGGGGGGGGGGCAGGGTCCTGTAAAAGAGAAAGCCACAAAGAAGGACCCCCTCTCCCCTCCCGCCATATATGTAAAAGTGCCGGTCAGGTCTTTGGCCACACACTGCTGGCAGGATGGAGGCTGGACCTTGGGCATCTCAGCACCCTGGGCTTTGAATCGGACCTCAGCAAGTCCTATCGTGTCCGTGGTCCAAGGAACATGTGCTAGGAGCAAAAGCAAAACTGAAAAAGATCTGCATGAACCAAGTCTAACGTCCAGCCTCAACAGGACGAAGGCAGTGGCTCTCAACCGGCGGACAATTTTGGACCCTACGAGATGTTTTGCAACATCGAGAAACGTTCTGAGTTGTCACGGTTGGGGGTTGTGAGGCTACTGGCGTCTAGTGGGCAGGGGCCAAGCACGCTGCTAAACACCTTACAAGGCACATCCTCCCAACAAAGAATAACCGTCCCCAGATGTCAACAGTTCCAAGATTGGGAAACCCCGGATTTGGGTCATCTGCAAGCAACGTCGTTGGCTCCTGGAACAAAACTCAACAATCTTTTGTGGAGGGCGATGTAATTCAGAACCTCTACAAAGCTCCCGAAAATCCGGCATCTAATAAAAAATTACCAAAAAAAAAAAATGTGAAGAAGCAAGAAAAACTAACTGACAATCAAGAAAAAGGAAAACAGCCCACAGAAGTGGGAGTAGAACCAGAGATCATCCAGAGTTGGCACGTATGGAATTCAAAGTAACTATGATTAAGATTTTAAGAAAATGGGGGAAAAGACCGATAAAATTAATGAAGAGGAGAGAATTTCAACAGAGAATTGGGATTTATAAAAAGAAAAAAAATACGTTTATGATCGCGAGGTAATCAGGATGCTAACAGCATTAACTTTAAAATACACAGTGAATACATTGGACTACACTGAAATTTAGAATTTCAGTTCATCAAAAGATACCACTGAGAAAGTGAAACGAGGAGAAAACGAGGAGAAAACGAGGAGAAAGTGAACTAGGAGAAGATATTTGTAATACACATACCCAACAAAGGGCTCGTGTCTTAGAATGTAAATGCAACTTTTACGCATCAGCAAGAAAGGCAGGTGACCCGATAAAAAATGGGCAACTAAACCCAGCATTTTGCAAGGGACGAAGTCAAAGCGGCCAATACATCTACAAAAAGGGTCTCTATATTATTAGTTAGGAGAGAAATACAAATTCAAACCACGCAACGAGATACTGCCAGGCACCCACCGAGATGACGAAAATGGAAAAGTAACAATATGAGTGTTGAGGGCGACGCGGGACAATGGAACTCGCTTCGGTACAACCGCTTTGGAAAACTGGTAGTATCTATTGAATGAGTCCACACGTACATGCTATCATCCAGCACTTTTAGCTCCGTAAGTATACTGATGGTCGCCAGTTGACATACACAAGAATGTTTGCAGCAGCTGTAATTCACAATCGCCCAAACTAAATACAACCCTAGTGTTCATCAACAGCAGAATGGATAAATAGCGACATCATCACACTGCGGAATAAAAAAACCCCCAGACTACGGATTCATGCAACAACATGGATAAATAGTACAACACCGTGCGGGATATGTACTGTGTGATTTCATTTCAACGAAGTTCAAAACCAGGCAAAACCAATTCATGGTGAGTTAGGTCAGAATAGTAGTTGCCATTGGAGGGGGTGGGGTGATCAATGGTTCTGGTTTGCTTAGGACTGAGAGGTTTCCTGGGATGTGGGTCTTTCAGTGCTAAGCCCAGGATAGCCTCGAGAAAACCGTGCCATTGGTCACCCTGGGGGGGGGGATGTCTTTTTAGGGAGGGGACATAAAAGAGCCTTCTGAAGGGCTGGAAATGTTCACAGTCTTGATGTGGATAGTGGTTACATGAGTGGATACATGCAAAACTTTAGGTGTTCACTGAAGATTTTTGCATTCAAGTATATACTTTCTCCTTTGATTTTAAAACTTTGAAAATAGCTATATTTTATAATATAGGATTCATTGAATGAAATCATCCTAGACCAACTTCAGTTTTTTTCTTTGACCTCATTATTTGGTTTTTAATCCGAGAAATGCAATAGACTTAGAAAATATTGACTTCAGTGAGGCATTCAACAGTAATGAGAATTAACGGATTAATCCTCATCGAGAAAGACTTTCTCTTTCTCCCTGATCTGTTTAACATTTTTATTTATGACTAGGACCTAGATAAAAATTGCTTTCATCAACATAAGATGATGATACATAGTTGGGGTGATAGTGACAATGATAAGTAACAGAATCAAGTTGACAGGCTCTTAGAGTAATGGATTTAATCTAAGAAGGTCATATATAACAGGATAACTAAAAGGCTGTGTTTTTCAAAACTAAAATCTAGCTGTGGAAGGGGCTTTAGCTGACACAATGTTTAATATGCATCAATTTGAGGGGAATGACCTAGATAGGAAAGGGAATTGGGGATTATCTAGACTGGGAAGCCAGGATTTAGGGGGCAAATATATGGGAGGGGGAAGTGTCATATGTAACTCCAAGGAGTAAAAATAATTTAATAATTTAAATGAGCGAAAGCCACAAGAGGACAGATTTGAGATGAACTTTCTAATTATTTGGTCGGTTCAAAGAAGGAATCGGCTGTCTCTTTCTTTTAATTTATTTATTTTGAGGGAGAGAGAGAGTGCGTGAGAGAGAGCAAGCACGAGCAGGGGAGGGGCAGAGAGAGAGGAGAGAGAGAATCCCAAGCAGGCTCCAAGCTGTCAGGGCAAAGCCCGACTCGGGGCTCAACCCCATGAACCGTGAGATCATGACCTGAGCCGAGATCAAGAGTCAGATGCCTAACTGATTAAACCACTGGGCGCCCCAAAGAATAGGATGTTTCTGAAGATAGTGAGTTTCCCAATTTGTTTGGCAACATAAAAGATGCAAAGATGTTGAGAGTTTCAATTGGTAAGATTTCAAGTTTCTTTCAACCCCAAAGGTGTGGTTCAGTGGGTAGAGATCTATCTCGATCTTTAACAGGTTGATACATTGTTCTGTGGTTTGCTCTCTTATATGTAAGCCAGGGGTAAATAATCCACTTATTTCATACTTAATCTACCGAAACGGCTTACAACTCAAGCCTTCCATAGAATTCTCGGTAATCCTTAAAGAGAAGGGCTAACAAAACTGGAAAATTTTTTATTGTTATAAGTGGCCCTAAGTCAGGACCAAATTGACATGTAATTCCTCATTTTTATGTCTTTTTGTATCATTACTCCTCTGCATTAATGGCCAAACTTGTATCGACAGCTGCCTAACACAACAATGGAGCGGTTTCCAGTTTTCCTCTGAGCAGTGATTTGGCAAAGGTTAAATCATAGATTGGGGGTATATAGAGTTTTTATCATTGCTATTTTCTCTATATAATTACAATTTCAGTTATTTGCGGCTCCAAAGATAATGTTTTGAAATTCCGGGGTTGGCAGGGTTCTTTTTTCTCCCCCTTTTTGTTATTGTCAATGTCTGCTGTCATTGGCTTTTAATCAGAGAAAATGGTCTGTGATATTTCGACGTTTTCAAATTTATTGAGAGGTTTTGTGGCCAAATAATAAACAGTTTTCAGAACACCACCAATATATCAATCAGTTTCAGCATCGGTTTTTTCGAGTGAGAACCTTTGTAGATATCTATTATATACTATATAGTTTAACCTCTGTTTACTTAATATTATGTGGACATGTGTAGAGGCACAGCCAATTATCAGGCCGCTGAGCCAAGCAAAAGCATTCATTCCAGCATATGGAAAAATAGGGATATTGAGGGGTGCCTGGGTGGCTCAGTCGGTTGAGCGTCTGACTCTTGGTTTCAGCTCAGGTTATGACCTCAGGGTTGTGAGTTCAAGCCCCGAATCGGGCTCCGTGCTGAGTGTGGAGCCTGCTTGGGATTCTTTCTCTCTCTCTCTCTCTCTCTCTCTTCCCCTCCCGATCATGCTCTTTCTCTCTCTTTCTCAGAGAAAGCTGAAAGCCTGCTTTGAAAGCACAGCCTGCTTTTGTTGGTCCATCTTGATGATTGTCCAGGCTTCAGTTAGGCCTTGGCTGGGGGCTGCGTCTATTCTGCATCTGAGCCCTTCGGGAGGGAACCCCTGGTGACTCATCTCACACCTCCCTTCCCTGAGTCTTCTCTTGCCTCTTTTAAATTTCCCAACTTGTTTGTGTCAAGGTGGGGTACACCTTTCACCGTCTTCCTTTCACTCATGAGCTCCATCAGGAGTCATTTAGGAGTCATTTGAGCATGACGGGCAGAGTGGTCCGTCAGTCCTTTTTCTATGAGCCTTCCATACAACGGAGGCCTGGAAATTAATAGGTTAGTCTCTACCCCATGCCAGATAACCCGTTTGCCCCAAATGCCAAGGTGATGAGGTCTCGGTGGCTGTAACCCTCAACAAACCCCATGATTCAGTGTCTTAGTTGTTTCAGCTGCCCACAATTCCGTGACTGGAAGGAGAAAGTGGGTGGGGCGGGGCTCAAGCCCAGGCCATCATCTCTCTCCAGTTGACTCCCGACACCCCCACGGGCAACAGGCAAAGCACCAGGAAGACTTCCTCAGGGTCATGGCGAGCAGGTATGTGCTGATGTTCTGGGAATATCGACCTACGTGGGACTGGCGAGGCACTTTTAGTAGCTTAAATTTCCTTTTCTACGAATACTCATTTCATCTTTGATGACCAGCATCAATCAAGTCATGTCATGTTTAAAAAACAGCGAAGGTTGGGGCACCTGGGTGGCTCGCTCGGTTAAGCGTCTGACTCTTGCTTTTGACTCACGTCCTGATCTCACGGTCGGCGAGTTCAAGCCCCGCCATCGGGCTCCACGCTATCATTGGGGAACCTGCTCTCTTCCTTCTCTCTCTGCCCCTCCCCTGCTCTCTCTCTCTCTCTCCCTTTCTGAAAATAAATAAATAAACTTAAAAAAATAAAAATAAAAACACGACGGTAACTTTTTGGAAAGGTCTTTGACCTGGTAGCCTGTGACACATGAAATTATTTACACTCTGGAAACTAGCTGTGAGCCCAGTATAAAATTTTCATCTTCCTTCAAACACTTTATCATAACCTGTCTTGTATCACAGTGGGTCAGATGGGGCCTGTCCCTCCCCAGTGTCCCTCTCCCAGAGTGCAGGGACCTTGTCTCCACACCTTTATGCCCTCTCCCCGGCCCTAGGGTAGGTCTCGCAACGACCCCTGAAGTGTTTTTGGATTAAGTTTAAGCAAAAATGAATTTTATTTTAGTGTTTATCTCTCAGACCATGTTCTGAGTAGATGGCCAACATGCGTTTTTGCTTAATGTCCTTATTTCCCTTATTCTAGCTATTAAAAAAAATAATTGAGACGGAGGAAGTAACATTGCCGGCCATCCCTGTTTAAACAAAGCTGCCTGGACACTCTATGCTGCCATCTAGTGGGAGAAAAGGATTCAAGGCCATGGAATCCGGTCCCGCGAGAGGGCAAAACAGGGTCTGTGTTTAGAACAAGGTCAGCGACGCCAGAGTGGAGGGGATGGGAGGGACACACGATGGGGGATATGTGTTTTCCTCCGATTAGCCACGCACCGCCGCCGAGGGTGGCTGCCTCTTTGCACTTGGCATAATAGAGGAGGAAGCCTTCTCTGTGGTTTCTCGAACAAGCACATCACGATAAACTGGGTGGTGTCCTTGGCTGTGATTCTATCTGTGGGCTAGTAATTTAGGCTGTGGGACATTCCCATCAGAACAATGCCGTTTTTAGAGGAGAAAAGTCATGGTTTTATTAGCATAAGTGACACACACACGCACACGCACAAGCACGTAGACACAATGCATTGTTTCAGCCTCTGGCTGATTTCTGGTCCTGCGCTATCTCCTTAATCCAAAGCAGCACTTGGCCCTACAGGAGGGAGCCGCGGGGTCCCTGGCTCAGCCTCTGATGATGACTACTGGGGCTTTTCATCCCAGTTGACTTTATTTATTCATAAGCAGAACGCACACTCAAGGTTCTGTGGGCCCTGTCCCGGTCACATCCCCCTTGCCTTCAATTTTCTTTTATTTCTTTGTTTCCCTTCTCTCCCTTGCCGGTCCTCTGAGCAAACCAGTGAGTTCCTCGGGGCCCCTTTTTCTTTCCCCAAACACACACCAGCACTCGTGCGCGCGCGCACACACACACACACACACACAGAAGCACAGTCTGGAGGGCCCTGGCCTAGATCTTTGTTGGAAAGTGGCTTTTGAGAAAATCAGAGAAAACCCACTTAGGTCACGGTCAAGAGAATCCCTGGGGCCAGCAGAGCTGTTCAGCCAAATCTGGGACGAATGATCACTGAGAAAGAGGCTGCTTGGGGGCGCCTGGGTGGTTCAGGCAGTTAAGTGTCTGACTTCGGCTCAGGTCACAATCTCGCGGTTCGTGGGTTTGAGCCCCGCATCGGGCGCTGGGTTGACAGCTCAGAGCCCGGAGCCTGCTTCGGATTCTGTGTCTCCTTCTCTCTTGGCCCCTCCCCCACTTGCACTCTGTTTCTCTCTCCAAAATAAATAAACATTAAAAAAATAAAAAATAATTAAATAAAAGAGAGAGGAACAGGCTGCTTGCTCGGAACATCATTGAGAAGGATTCTGGGGGCACATCTCGGTCTTGTGGGGGGAAGAACTCAGGGATGTATCAGGAAGGTGTGACGGGTGGACGAGAAGGAGTATTACCCTATGGGCTTAACACAAAAACGGTTTCTTGGGAGGCTAACAGTGAGATGCTGTTAGCTGTTAACATCCTGGCTCGAATCAAATTATTGGATTAGCTGCCCATCAGGGCTCCAAAGGAATACACTCACAGAATTGGTGAAGTTTCTTTGGGGCTGAGTCTCCCTTTTTTTTTTTTTTTTTTTTTGCTTTGTTTTTAGGTGAGATGCAATTCACATAACATGCAATGTACAACTTTCATTCTAACCATTTTAAGGTATAAAATTCAGCGGCTTTTAGTATCTTCACAAGGTTGTACACCTATCACCACTCTCTAACTCCGGAATTTTTCCATCACCCCCAAAAGAAAACCTGTACCCATTCAGCATTCTCGCCTAATTCTCGAATTCGTGCCCTCTGCTCCTGGAGGCCGCTAATCTGCTGCCTGTCTCCATGGATTTGCCCATCCCGGACATTTCCTATAAATGGGACCCTCCAATATTTGTCCTTTTGCATCTGGCTTCTTTCACTCAGTGTAATGTTTTTAAGGGTCATCCGTGTCATAGCAGGTGTCCGTTCTTCACTCTTTTTTACGGTCAAATAATATTCCATTGTATGGATATAACCTATTTCGTGTTATTCCCCCCTCAGTTGATGGAGGTGTGGATTGCTTCCACTTTTTGGCTACTGCGGAGAGCGCTGCTCTGAAGGTTCATGTACAAGTTTTTGTGTGAACACACATTTTCAACTCTCGGGCAGAGAGGTGAGTTTCTCCCCCCATCTTTGGTGATGACGGATCCATCAGAAACTGTCTGGTAGGTGAGTTTTGTTAAGAAGAAAAGGGCAGGAATTTCGGTGCTGCCCAGATGAGGGAGGTCTGGGAGGGAAAGGACAAAGCATCTCTGGAAAGGAGAACAGGAGAGGGAGGAGACGGTGCCAGACGGGATGCCAATAACTTTGAGCTTTGGTGGGTGGAAGAAAAAGGGGGTTTGTTCTGAATTTATAAAATGGCTGCTGATATTTTTCTGTTTTTTTGTTTGGTTTTGTTTTGTTTTACAACGAAAGGAAAGATCTCTGGTGGGGATGATAAGGTGGGTTAGCAGAAAAGCAAAAACGGTTATGGCTTCGGCAGTGTCGTAGGGGGAAGTCCTGGGCTTAAATGCGAGATCAATTGGTTAGTGAGCGAAGGACCCACGTCAACAGTTTGTCCTTCGCTCTCTTCCAGGGTGTCATCAGAACATAACACGCGTTGCTTTGCGGTGGTTGTTGGTGTTCGAATCTGTCCTCGCTAGTGGGCCGCGTGCGCCTGGGGGTGGGGCTTGTGTCGCAGTCATCTCTGTGTCCCCAGGATACAGCGCAGTGTTGAGACTTGTTGACCAGAGGCACCGGAAGCGGAAGCCCTGTGCTCTTCCTGGTTCTCTGCTCCTTCTCATTTTGCAGCAGCTTTTAGCGGCAGAGTCGGGCCTCAAGGCCAGTGTCCAGGCCCCAGAGATCTATTACCAGGCCCTCTACGATAATCCCCACCGTAGTGTTATTATGGAAATCTCTGGAAGCTGAGGGAAAGAGGAAGCTTTCTTCAGTTCAGAGCCTAAGGTCAGTCTGGCTTCTTTCCGTTGGGGTCTCAAGTGTATCCTGAACACCGGGATGCCTTCTGGTATGTTGTCCAGGTCCCAAGTGGAGGTCGTCTGGAACCAGGGTCTTGGGGGAACTTTGTCCTTCAGCACGGGACCTGACAATGATGGGGACAGGAAGAGGTGATGGGGTTTTCGAGGGGCTCTGAGACAATTCCTTGTGTATCTTGTTTTGTTCTTCCTGGGGACTTCTGCTTGCTCCTGAGCACATACTCGAGGCAAAGCAGGAAAGGCCTCATATCGGTTCTCCTGTGCCTCAGTACTTGAGGGCAGCCTGCCAATGGCAGATGGCAGGTACCCAGGCCAGCGTGTGGAGGGTCTGTCGGCGAGTGCAGAAAAAGAGGTGCGGGGAGATCGTGCCTAGGGTGTGGACCCTGGCGTGGGCTTTGTTATCTGTCTTCTGTCGCCAGGTTCCGCTCAGCGTTCCGCTCCCTGGCCTGGGAACAGCTTGACTTCCTCTGGCTCATCTCTCCTCACTCCGGTGCCAGTGACATTCACAGAGTCTAGAGTGTAGATTGGTAAGCTCAGCGTCAGATGACGGCCATATTGTCAGCCACTCGATTCCTCCTGATGTCGAAGCGGTTTCTGCACAACCTAAGAGCAAAGCCAGATGGCCTTCTCACGCCTCTTCCTTCCCATCTTTGCTGAAGGGGAGTCCCTCCTCAATCCTCTGGGGTGGCATCTTTGCCCCCAAGAGGCCCAGTGGGGGGTGTGTGGAAGCACATGGGCATGATGGGGGGACGATAGTGCAGGAGGGGAACAACGCGCGATACGACAGCATTGGCAATTTCCGAGGCAGCCTACTCGTGCGAGTGAGTGGGAGCTCTCAAATGGGAAGAGGGAGCTGGATTACCAGAGCCTCCTTCTGTTGTGACTCAGATTGGGTTCTTCTTTATGGTGGGAAATTGATGAGAATCTGATTTTCTTTTTCTTTCTTTTTTTTAAAATTTTTGCATTTGATTTAAATCAAGTTAGTTAACACACAGCGTCATCACGATTTCAGGAGTAGAATTTAGTGACCCATCGCTTCCACATGACAGCCAGTGCTCATCCCAACAAGTGCCCTCCTTCGCGCCCATCCCCCATCTAGCCCATCCCCCCACGCGGCAACCCTCTGTTCTCTGTACTTAAGAGTCTCTTATGGTTGGGGCCCCGGGGGGCTCAGTCGGTTAAGCGTCTGACTCTTGGTTTTGGCTCAGGTCATGGTCTCATGACCACATGGCATTGTGGGTTCAAACCCCGCATCAGGCTCTGCACATACAGCGGAGTTGCCTTGGGATTCTCTCTCTCTCCCTCTCTCTCTGCCCCTCCCCAACTCACGTGGTCTCTGTCTCTCTTAAAATAAATACGTAAGCTTAAGAAATTTTTTAAAGTATTTATTTATTTTTTAGAGAGAGAGACAGAGAGAGACAGAGTGCGATCAGAGGAGGGGCAGAGGGAGAGGGGGACACAGAATCCGAAGCAGGCTCCAGGCTCTGAGCTGTCAGCACAGAGCCCGACGCAGGACCGGAACTCACGAACTGCAAGATACCTGAGCCGAAGTTGGACGTTTAACCGACTGAGCCACCCACGCACCCCAAATAAATAAACTTAAAAAAAGTCTTGTGGTTTGACTCCCTCTCCGTTTTTATCTTACTTTTCCTTCCTTCCCCCTATGTTCTTCTGTTTTGTATCTTAAATCCCACATACGAGCGAAATCATCTGATATTTGTCTTTCTCTGACTGACTTATTTCGCTTAGCGTAATACACTCTGGTTCCAGCCATGCAGTTGCAAATGGCAAGATTTCATTCTTTTTGATGGCTGAGTAATACTCCATTGTGTGTGTGTGTGTGTGTGTGTGTGTGTGTGTGTGTGTGTTTTGAGAGAGAGAGAGACAGAGTGTGAGTAGGGGAGGGGCACAGAGAGAGGGAGACACAGGATCCAAAGCAGGTTCCAGGCTCCGAGGTGTCAGCACAGAGCCTGACGTGGGGCTCAAACTCACAGACTACGAGATCATGACCCGAGCCAAAGTCGGACGCTTAACTGACTGAGCCACCCAGGCGCCCCTATACCACATCTCCTTTATCCATTCATCTGTCGATGGCCATTTGGGCTCTTTCCATACTTTGGCCATTGTTGCTAGTGCTGTTATACATGTGGGGGTGCATGTGCTCCTTCGAATCGGTGTTTTTCTATCCTTTGGCTAAATACCTAGTAGAGTTATGGCCGGGTCGTAGGGTAGTTCTATTTTTAATTTTTTGAGGAACCGAGGAAGCTGATTTCCAAAGCGGGCTCTCTGGCTGGTGAAACAGGTTGTGTAATGAGAGCTTCCGAGAGAGGGCACAGTCTGGGGGTTGGCCTAGGTCCCCTGAGAAGGTTGTAGGGAGGGTTGGTGAGGGTCATCCCGTCGGATCTTCAGACCAGAGGTAGCAGCCAGAAACCGTTTGCCAAATGGCTGCTGGGGGTCGCATCAGCGAGAATGGAGGATGACAATGGGAAGGGTCCCTACCACTGAACCTGTTTGGTCACTGTCTTCCCACGAGCCACTGTTTTGTGGCCTTGTTTGGTCCCATTTCCGGTAGATCGCGACCCCTCTTCCCCCACCCTGAGATGTGAGGTGGGAATAGACACCTCCCCCCCATCTCACCCCTGTGACCAGCACACTCACCTGCACCAGGTCCGGCGTGAGGCGCTTGGCCTGCAGCCATTTCTGGAACCTTCCTGTTTTCCGCAGGATGCGCTCGATGCTGCAGGTCTTTGGGGCTGCCGCAGAGGCACAGATTCTCCTGTCCGAGATGTCACTTTCCTGCTTGCTGACCAGCCTCGAGATCTCCACAGGGCGCCAGGTTTTGGAATCATCTGAGTAATTTGCAGGGTAAGAAGGTAGGGGGTCGGGAGGCAGTCCGAGGCGGGAGGCCAGCCGGCTGTCAAACCTGGAAGAACGGCCCTTTTAGGCTCTGCCTGGAGCCAGAGGGACGGAGGGGGGGCCGAGGAGGGACTAGCTGTTCCTGCCAGAGCCAGCAGAGCCTGGGGACAGGGAGACAGGAGACAACACCCAGTCTGCTCCATTTCTCCTCCCTACACGGGGGCGCTCCAAACTCTGCGAGAACACTACTTTCCTTTCCTCAAACTCAGGAGGTAAATATGTGAGGCCAGAAGAGGTGACATAGATGCATGCCAGACGCAAACTTTCTCCTCTTCATGCAGCTGGCAGGTAAAGACAGCAGCTTTACACATGCCGGTCCCTTAGGATTCTCCTAATACCCCCTCCCCACTTCACAGATGGGAAAACTGAGGCTTCTCGAGCTCACGTACCTTGCCCAAGATCAGGCGATACGTTGCCGGGCAGAGGGGCAAACCCAGGGCCCTCTGTCAGAAAACCCCAGGGTCTTTCCCCTTCCCTACACCAGTTCTAGAAACAACCTACCCTCTGACCAATGGCTGGGTCTTGGAAGCATAGTTCGTGAAGAGGCTTCTCAGCCTTCACTCGGACGAGCGCGGCTCTCCATATCCCTCCCCAAGAGGCCCCATCAAATTTGCTTTCAGTTGAAAGATTTAAGTCATCCGTACCAACCAAGTCACAGGGAGCGGCGGCTGCTAAACGGTCACCAGACCCAAAAGCCATCTGGGATCCAGGAAGGGTGTAATTCCAGGGGAGAGGCACTGGCCTACGACCTTGACCCTTTTCTCCAGTCATTCTTCTAGCTGTGTGCCAACATTTCCATTAGGGAAGAATATTAAATCTTCTTCCTATTTATGTATGAAAAATTACCAAGGCGCCATCTACTTTCATGATTAATAACATTTGGCTTGTAAGATCTGCTCTATATTTAATTGAAGGAAGAATCTTTAACTTCTTGCTGTCAGACATTATGGGACAACCTCTTTCGCCATCCCTCTCTCTCTGCCCCTTCCCAGTTTGTGCTGTCTCTGGCTCTCTCGAATCACTAAATCAACTTAAAAAAATAAAAGTATATTAAGAAAAAAGATGAAACCTTGTAAACTAGCAATGAGTCCATTTCACTGGCATTGTCAGGACAGCCACTGGAAATGATCCTCCCCTGTGACAGGATAAGGAAGGGCAGAGGGCACCCAGGCAGGGCCGTCTGCGTGTTTCCTGTAGCTGCTTTTGCTCATGGGGTTCAACCCCCTGGAAGGCCTAAGATAGCCATGATAGCAACACACATGTAAACAAGCATGCCAGTCGCTGCTGAACGCTTGGTGTGTATTAATTCAGTTAAACCTTGCAGCAAGCCTATGAAGTCGGTACTGTTATTAGCCGTACGGATGAGGAAACTGAGGCACGGAGAAGTCAAGTAATTTGTCCGAAGTCCTACAACCAGAAATTGAAGGAAGCGGCATTCAAGGCTCCAGAGCTCGCAACCTCAACCGCTTTGCCGTTGCTTAGTCCTCTGTCATCCTTTTTATGAGTTAGCTTTGGGGACCAGATCGGGAACATTATTAGGGGGTGTAGCTAGCAGGGTCCTTCATGACAGGTGACCTGTAATGGACGCATGGTACACATTCAGGGGTGGCCCTCAAGGCATCCCGTTAAGAACCAACTGAGAGCAAATAAACAGGTTTACAGGCCGCTTTCCCCCCTTCCGAAGTGGTACTAAATTTACGGCATGGAAAGGAAAACATGTATATTCTTACAACTTTGAACCCCTACTTTACTGAGCAGAAGAGTGTCGGTGAGAAAATACGGTCTTCCCCTTCACTAACATGTTAAAAAGTCCCATAATTTGGAAACCTGCAAAACAGACGCAGCATCCTTTTTTTTTTTTCTTTAAGAGAGAGAGCGCGCGCGCGCATGTGTGAGTGGGGGAGGGGGCAGAGGGAGACAGAGGCACAGAGAGAGACAGAAAGGGGGAGAGAGAATCCGAAGCAGGCTCCATGCTCAGCACGGAGCCCAACACAGGGCTCGATCCCACCACCCCGGGATCATGACCGGAGCCCAAATCAAGAGCCGGATGTTCAACCGACTGAGCCACTCAGGCGCCCCCCCCCCCCCCCCCCCGCCAAAGGCAGCCTTTTAATCTTTCTTCTGAACTGAGATCATGAAAGATACACAAGCAGTATCACAGCTTCCACAGCTGGAAGCAAGCAGAAAGGTCGTGCGGTCCAATCCCCACGAGCCCCTCAACCTGGAGAGCAGGGTGGAGGTGCGGAGGAGAGCAACAGTGTTGCAATGAGAATAAAACACTCCCTTCTAGGGCATGACCCTCAGGCTTCCGTCGAACGCCACGTGGGTAGACATGCCTTCCTAAATATTTCTTCCCTGTCTTTCCTCATCTCCATTTGCCAGTTCTGCACAGAACCCTCAAAGCATCCGGCAGCTTCCCAAAGCTCAAAGGACGCAGCTTGCACGCCTTAGGTGTATGGATGGATAGATGAGTGGAGGGATACGCGGAGGGCTGGCTGGCTGCAGAGTGGTGGCTGGGTGGAAGAATGCATGGATGGATGCCCGAATGAATGGGCAAATGGAAGGATGGGTGCATGTTCGGACTATTAAATGTGTAGACGGAAGCTTTGGTCATAAGCTCTGGGGCCCTGCAGCTCTCAAGACTTCCGAGGTGATAATTGTTTGTATCTCTGAGGGATAGAAATGGACCCTATCTCACTGAACCTTTTAAAAGGAATATATAGTTCCATTTTGAATTACCTCTTCATCATGGCAATACTTAATATTAATGGGAAGGATAATTTTCTTCAGCTTAAAGGGAAGAAAAAGAACTTTCTAGTAAGGAGCAATATCATCAAAAGCAGCAAGGTGTGATTACAAGGCACAGTCTGGGAATGGTCAGGTCATTTGACAGAAATGCCAAATAGGGTAGATCGTGAGGAATTAGGCTTACTTGAAGTGAAGACAGGTTCAGACAAAGCTTAGCCCTGTGTAGCATGTTAAAGAATTCATCATTTTATGCCTTGGGCTATGGAAAGCTGTGGAAGAACTTGAAACGAATAGCAGATATTACCAGATCATTTTGTTTGTTTGTTTGTTTGAGTAACTACACTGGTAATTCCATAGTGTATACAGGGCCCAAATAAAATCTTCAGTTCCTATGTACTGAAAACATTATGGTGATTCTGCCATATGTAAAAAGTAAAAACATTAAATTGTAAAAAAAAAAAAAAAAAAAAAGACTTCCGAGGTGAAAGAGACAGGTGAGGGCAGGGGAGAAGAGAAGGCAAGGTCGCGCCTAATTATTTACTGATTTTACCGTGAGCCCTCCGCTACTCAGAAGTATTTAAAACATCCCTTAAGACGTGGGGAGTGGGGGGGCAGGGACGTAAGGCCAAGCGAGTACATTAAGGAAGGGCAAAGTAAAGCATCTGTCTTGGTAGGAGCCCAGGAATCCGTAGGAGCGATTCTGATCAGAAATAGCGCTACTAAGTACCCCCCCTTCTTCCCCCCCCCCAACCCCCACCTATTACCTGCACATACACCAATACCGATCAGTCAGTTCCTGGTACATCTTGCCTCTGGCTGTGATATCACTTGGGATTTCACAGATAGGTATGTTTGCAGGAGGAAGAGTGCGTCAATCAGGTTTACTCTTTCTTTCTTTTTTTTTTTTTTTTTCTGGCTTCCCTTAACTTTTTTGTTTAGGATTTGAAAGTCCACATGGAATGCATGGGAAAACTGGTACCGAAAACATGGAGACGTTCAAAGGTTAATGGGTGAGTATGGGAAGCATCTGATTGATTTATCGTTAGCATTCTTGTCAAAGAGAAGATAAGGGAGAGAAGGAAACATGACCTTCATCTACGAACTACGCATCTTCAGCTTCCCAGGCTCGCTCTCGGCTGCTGAACAAACATTATCCAATTCGTACAGAGGACCTGGCCTGGAATGTTAATGCTTGCCTGGTGAGGGCATTTCAGTCAAACATCTGCGAGTTTGGGAGGGGCTTTTTCCTAAGGTATCATCGTCATAATTTTTATTATTTTTATGATTAAAAAATTTTTTAATGGTTATTTATTTTTGAGAGAGAGAGAGAGAGAGATACAGAGCGTGAGTGGGGAGGGGCAGAGAGAGAGGGAGGCACAGAATCGGAAGCAGGCTCCGGGCTCCGAGCTGTCAGCACAGAGCCCGATGCAGGGCTCGAACCCACAAACTGCGAGATCGTGACCTGAGCCGAAGTCGGATGCTTAACTGAATGAGCCACCCAGGCCCCCCATCATCATAATAATTGTTAAAAGCGGGAAAATATTTGGAGATGAACGAGGCGAATGAACACACCATTTAGAGAGAGAGGCAAACGATGTGAACTTGTAGACGATTTAGCGAACGAGAAATAGAAACAGCCAGTAAGCCCGAAAAAAAAAAAAAGGCTCGACTCAGAAGAAATACATACTAAAAGTACAAATATTAAATATTTGTGAGTGTGCAATCAATGAGCTCCAGAGGCAGAAGTCTCCGTTTGGAGAAATATACATATATAAAATCTCTTTAAAATGTGCTGTATTTTTTGACCCAGAAATTCCACCCTTGGGAATGTGTCATGGGAATTTATCACTGATATGCACAAAAAGCCAGCAACAGCAATGTTCAACATAATGTTTTAGAAGACTGAAAAACAAAACAAAAAAAAAACATAGTCGTCTCATAGTATGGGTTGGTTCAATAAATTATGCTTGATTGATGCCATTGAATACCACAAAGCCATTAAAAATCTAATTGTGGATACATCATTTGCAAATATCTTCTCCCATTTAGTGGATTGTTTTGTTTTGTTTTGTTTTGTTGATGGTCTCCTTCGCTGTGCAAAGGCTTTCTATTTTGGTGCAGTCCCAATAGTTTAATTTCACTTTTGTTTTCCTCGCCAAAGGAGACATAGCTAGAAAAATGTCTCTGTGGCTGATGTCAAAGACAAGAGTTAATAATGTGAAAAGGGCATGCCGGACACATTGCTAAAGAAAAGTTTGCAGAAGGGTGTACACAGGACGATCGCAGTTGTGTGGAAAGAACGTTAAATCCATACTTGGAAAAAAGGTGGCAGGGACACTCACAAGATGTTAACTAAGGGACGATCTCTTGGCGGAGGCATTGTACGTGATTTTCATTTTGTGCTTTCTACTATCAATATTGCCAGAAGATTCTAAAATCAACAGGCACGACTTGTAAAATAAGGAACCAGCTGCTTAAATTGTGAAGAATATAAACGAGACCCACTCGCTGCCTCTCTCTGCTTCTTTGCACTTGAGGAATGTGCCTTCTCAAGGCGAGAGCCCTCCACCCCAACCTGCCCGCCCCACCCCCCACCCCCCATGCTTTCCTGCGTGTATCTGCACATATCCCTTTCAGGCGCACGTAGAAAATAAATTCCGAGGGAGCTGAAGTGATATCCTGAACTTGAATGGATGAACACAAACCTATTTGGGGAAATGCTTCCCGAATTTGGCTAATACCTGCCCGCTGAGAAAAACTTCATTTACTGCCACTTGGTGAAGAGTCAACTGTAAGATTCATATACTCTTGTTTACTTACCTGGGAGCCCCCTTTAGTCGAATCCCATAATTTCCCTCCCTCCTCTCTGAAAATATGTCCATATTCTCCCTGCCTCCTTTCTCTAGGGAATCAGCCCCAGGTCGCCTTTGTTCTCGGTCCTCTCCATCCTGTCTCTTAGGGGGGAAATCTATCTCTTTTTTTTTTTAATGTTTTATTTACTTTTGAGAGAGAGAGCGCACGAGTGGGGGAAGGGTAGAAAGAGAGGGGGACAGAGGATCCCAAGTAGGTTCTGCGCTGACAGCAGCGAGCCCGAAGCGGGGCACGAACCCACAAACCATGAGATCGTGACTTGAGCTGAAGTCACCAGTTCCCCCTGCGCGCTGCTTTCCATCAGATTCTTCCCTAACGCAAGGCACGTCTTGTGCCTACCCCCTAAACTCCTTCATCATCGTCTGCAAGAGCTCCCGCAGTTGGGAAGGTCTTTGAACGTTTCACCATTTGAAATGCCTTTAAAAGGGGCCTGATGGGAAAAGTCCACATCAATACAGTATCTGTCATCTCACAAAAGAAGTTCCCCATTTTTGATCGATGTTTTCTATTTGTTATATCTGTTCGGTACCTTAGTGGAATCATCCAATATGTCTTTGGTTAATACAGATTGGAAATCAAATTGTTGTAAATGAATGCCTTCTGCTAACCCTAAGATAGGTCCTTGGGGGAGGGCTGAGGAGCAAAGGCCTATTACGAAGGGTCTTTAGTATCGAAGGGGCAGGGAAACACTGGCCCACAGGTGAAGGTCCCAATTCCTTGGCACGGCATTCAATGTCCCTGCCCCATCTGACTCTTCAAATCTCCTCCTTCTGCCACATATGCCCCATGTTCCAGCCTCTAAGTGCTTCTCACCTCTCCCCACACTCTGGGCCATTGTTTCGCTGGTCCTTCTACCTCAAACCCTTCTCCTGAATCTCAGCTCCTCCTTTAAAGGCCTTGCTCAGAATACCTTCCCCTGGAGAAGCCCTTCCCCCCGTCCCCATTTTACAGTTCCCTTCTGGCCTGCATCAGACCAGGTCATATTACTGTAATTTGTAACATGGCTCCCTCCTCCTGCACCCCTGGAGGGCCATGGCCAGAGTTCTAGGGATGTCCCTAGAGTACCTGCTGGCTCTTGGTTGCGGGAAAGACTCACTGACCGCGCGCTGACAGGCTTGAATTCCAGAGTGTGATACGATCCTTGGGTGAGATCCCCGTGCACCGCCATTTACTAAGCTTGGCTTTTCCTCTGGATCAGAAAATTGGTTCAGGAACTTGAGAGCAAACTGCCCTGATCTGAATCCCAGATCTGCCACTTACTAGGTGGTGACCTTGGGCGAGTCACTGAATCTTGCTGTGTCTCAGTTCATTATCTGAACAATGAGTTGCAACACAGTAACTTCCAGGATGGTGACGAGGGGTAAATACAACTAACTTGGTGGCGCCTGGGTGGCTCAGTCGGTTAAGCGTCCGACTCTTGATTTCAGCTCAGGTCGTGATCTCACGGTTCCTGGGATTGAGCCCCGAGTCGGGCTCTGCGCTGACAGTGCTTGGGATTCTCTCTCCCATTCTCTCTGCCCCTCCCCTGCTCACACGCGCGCCGGCTCTCTCTCTCTGTCTCTGTCTCTCAAAATAAATAAATAAACATAAAAAATAGCTTTAAAATGTCTGTCACGTAGTAGGCCTTCTAGCAATTTTATTTCCCTCTTTTTATGAGAAACGAACTTGGTAAACTCCATAATCCCAGGCTACTCCATCCGAGGGAAGGAACACTTTAAGCTCCCACCTCAAAAGAAAACTTGGAAGTCAGCATCTAGGGTTAGAATTCAGCTTCATACCTTCCCCCCCTCTGCACCCCAACTTCAACCGATCACCACTATGACTCGATGGCTGTGCCTCGGCTCCCACCCATCAATTACATCCTGACTCCTTTTCAGTGAACCCCTGGATATCATCACATGAAGGGAACAGAATTTTGCCCCTCCGCGTTAGCTAATGGGGATTCTGACCTTATTTCTTCTTTAAAGAACTTCTTGCAAATGGATGTCCCGATGCAGGCATTGCATTTATCAAGACCGAGGAAAGTCCTTCCAAAATTGTAGCTGGTTCTGATTCGGGGCACCAGAGAAGGAGAGGGAGAGGCCAGCGAGGAAACGCAACAGCTCAGGGCTGAGACCCACAGCAGCAGGTGCGGCCGGCCCGGGCAGAGGCTGGCAGCCGTAGGCCCCAGCTGGGGTTCCATCTCAGGCTCAGGATTCCGGCCACAGCCTTCAGCTGCCCACTCAAGGCTGCGCAGGGGTTAGGTCTTGGCAAAAGACAGGGGGCTGGCTTCAGGGCGCTGAGCCCATCCCAGGCTCCCCGGTTCCTGTCGGAGGATGCTAAGAAGCTTGGGGCGAACGGGGCTGGGGAGGAGGTGAGGAAGTCCATGGAGGATGCTGATAACACAGTTTCCAGAGTTACTCTTCCTTTGTCTGGGGCGGCTGCCGCAGGCTGGGGAAGGGCTGACTGGCAGATTTCGGGAAGGACAATGGTCAGGGCTTTCCCTGTGCGGTCCTTTTGACAAACACAGGATATCCTGGCTGGGCAGGAAAGGTCCATGCAGGATGTGTGTCCCACCTGGGTTCCACCTGGGAGTTTCAAAGGATCCTGAAGGCCTCCGCCCTCCACTGTTTCAGTTCTGAGTACATCTGTCCCTATGGATCATACATGCGCACACACACACACACACACACCCCAATTACATCTGTCCCAATGGGTCTCACACACACACACGAATACAACTTCCCCTGTCTGCAGTGGATACTTTGGCCTACCCCTTGACTAGCCAGACCAGCCCCACTTTGACTCTATTTGGCCGTGAACTAACCAGAGGTCAGTTTGCTGGCCCTTACATGGCACATTTAACACTGATTCAAACGGCAAAAACTTTTGGCTGCTTAGGGAATAGAAACACTCAAGTAAGCCCGTGTTTCAGCTCCTCCCCCAGGTCTAAGAAGGGAGGGGAAAGAATCTGGTGGCCTCTGATGTGATGAGGGAGCATCAGAGAGATTCTTCCGCCTGCCCCCAGCTGTGTCTGTCCCTCTCCCCCGCTGCCGGCGGGTCCCACTTCCCTTCACCATCCTGCCTCGCTTCTCCGCGGCCGGCCTGACTTGGTGGCATTTCCTGCCCCGCGATTGACAGCAAGATAAGGTCCACAGCATGGACCAAATCAGGGAAGGCAGGCTTGGGTTAGGAGAGGGGAGAAAAGGCAGGTAAGACTGGGCCGAGGATGGTTTCAGGAGAATTGAGGAGTTGTGCCAAAAATTGGCAGGAAGAGCAGGTTAATGGCACTTCTCTGATGGTTAAACATGGGCTTATTAGCGAACTGTCTATTCTCAATGAAATGCCTGGTTGTGTGTCTGTTTTTTTCAAGTAGTACAAACTTCAAGTTTGTTTGTTTGTTTGTTTGTTTGTTTGTTTGTTTAGAGAGCATGAGCAGAGGAGGGGGCAGAGAGAGGGGGAGAAAGAATCCCAAGCAGGCTCTGGGAGCCTGACGAGGGGCTCGAAATCACGAGCCTCGAGATCATGACCTGAGCAGAGACCAAGAAAGAGTCAGGCGCTTCACCGGCGGAGCCACCCAGGCGCCCCTTGTGTTTGTTTCTAATTCTGGAGTCGTGAGAATTCTTTATGTATTCTAGATACTAGTTCTGTGCTGGATATGTGGCTTACAAATATTTACTCCCAGGTGGCAACTTGTCTTTCGTCTTCTTAAGAGGGCCTTTCGCAGAATCAACAGTTTTTAAAATTTTTATTTACTTATGTATTTTTTAATGCTTACTTATTTTTGAGAGAGAAAGAGAGAGATAGAAACAGAGACAGACATAGAGCACGAGAGGCGGAGGGGCAGAGAGAGAGAGAGAGGGAGACACAGAATCCAAAGCAGGCTCCAAGCTGTGGGCACAGAACCGGACGCAGGGCTCGAACTCACAAACTGCGAGATCATGACCTGAGTCGAAGTCGGACACTTAACCGACTGAGCCCCGCAGGGGCCCCAAAAGTTTTAAGGTTTTGTATTTTACACTTAAGTCTATGATCCGTTTTGAATTCGTTTTTGTGTAGGATGTGGTTAGGTCAGACAAGGCTCATATTTTTTGCGGTTGAATTGCTTTTGCACCTTTGTCAAAAATCAGTTGTCTGTAATCGTAGGTGGCTGTGTCCAGATTCTCAATTCTGTTCCATTGACCTATGCGTCTGTTCCTCTGTCAATATCACACAGTCTTGATTATTGTAGCTATAGACTGTGTTTTGAAATCGGGTAGGCTGATTCCTCCAACTTGCTTCTTTTTCAAAGTTATTTTAGCCATTCTAGTTCACTTGCTTTTCCATATACATTTTAGAATAATCTTGTCTATATCTACAAAAAATCTTGCTGGGAGTTTGATAGGGATTGAGTTATATCTGTATATCAACTTGCGGAGAATTGACTTCTTTTTTTTTTAATTTTTAATGTTTATTTATTTTTGACAGAGAGAGAGAGAGAGAGAGAGAGAGCATGAGCAGGGGAGGGGCAGAGAGAGAGGGAGACACAGAATCTGAAGCAGGCTCCAGGCTCCGAGCTGTCAGCACAGAGCCCGACGAGGGGCTCAAACTCACAGACCGCGAGATCATGACCTGAGCTGAACTCGGACGCTCAACCGACTGAGCCACCCAGGCGCCCCGAGGATTGACTTCTTTATTATGTTGAGTCTTCAACTGCATAAACATGTTATGTCTATTTATTTAGATTTTTATTTCTTTCATCAGGATTTTGTGGTTTTCAGCATCGAAGTCCTGTACATTCTTTTTTTTTTTTTAATGTTTATTTTTGAGACAGAAAGAGACAGAGCATGAGCAGGGCAGGAGCAGAGAGAGAGGGAGACACAGAATCCAAAGCAGGCTCCAGGCTCTGAGCTGTCAGCACAGAGCCTCACTCGGGGCTCCAACTCATGAACCGTGAGATCACGACCTGAGCTGAAGTCAGACACTTAACCGACTGAGCCACCCAGGCACCCCTAAGTCCTCTATATTCTTTTCTTTTTTTTTTTTTTTTTTTTTTCAGAAAGAGAGAGAGAGAGAGAGAGAGAGAGAGTGAGCAAGCAGGAGGGAGGAGCAGAGGGAGAGAGAGAGAATCTTAAGCAGTCTCTATGCTCATCTTGGAGCCAGATTCAGGGCTTGATCTCACGACCCTGGGATATGACCTGAGTCAAAATCAAGAGTCAGATGCTCAACTGACTAAGTCACCCAGGTGCCCCCTGTACGTTTTTTTTTTTTTTTTGATCTACACTTATGTATTTTATTTTGGGGAGAACATTTGTAATTAGTGTTGTGTTTTATTGATTTTTTATTTTTTAAAAATTCTTTATTTTTTTAATGTTTTTCTTTATTTTGAGAGAGAGAGAGAGAGAGAGAGAGAGAGCGCACGAGGAGTGAAGGGGCAGAGAGAGAGGGAGAGAGAGTCCCAAGCAGTTTTCATGCTGTCATTGCAGAGCCTGACATGGGGCTCGATCAAAAAATCAAGCGCATTTGAGACAACTCAAGAGGAAAAGGAAACTATATTGTATTCACCCAGGTTGCTACTCTTTCATTGTTCTTTTTTTTAAATGTTCATTTATTTTTGGAGGGGCAGAGAGAGGCAGAGTGCAAGCGGCCAAGGGGCAGAGAGAGAGGGAAACACAGAATCTGAAGCAAGTTCCAGGCTCTGAGCTGTCAGCACAGAGCCCGATGAGGGGCTCGAACTCACAAACTGAGACCATGACTGGACCTGAAGTCAGACGCTTAACCGACAGAGCCACCCGGGTGCCCCGATCCATTGTTCTTTCTTCCTTCTTGATGATACAAGATTTCTTCTTTTGTCATTTCCTTTCTGCTTAGAGAATTTCCTTCAGTTATTCTTTTAGGGCAAGTCTGTTAGTGACAAATTCTCTTAGTTTTCCTTCATATGAAAATGTTTTATTTGCCCTTTGTTCTTGAAGGATATTTTCTGTGGATATAGAATTCTGTGCTGACAATTCTTTTCTTTTAGCACTTTAAAAATGTTCTGTTGGGGCGCCTGGGTGGCTCAGTCGGCTGAGCGTCCGACTTCAGCTCAGGTCACGATCTCGCGGTCCGTGGGTTCGAGCCCCGCGTGGGGCTCTGTGCTGACAGCTCAGAGCCTGGAGCCTGCTTCGGCTTCTGTGTCTCCCTCTCTCTCTGCCCCTCCCCCGTTCATGCTCTATCTCTCTCTGTCTCAAAAAAAAATAAACGTTAAAAAAATTTTAAAAATGTTCTGTTTTCTTTTGGCTCATATGGTTCCTAACGAGAAATGCACTTTCACTCAAATTGTTCTTTGCCTACAGGGCAGTCTCTGGCTGCTTTCAGTATTTTTTCCTTGTGTTTAGTTTTTAGAACTTTTGTCTGGTAGAGTGGGTTTCTTTGGGTTTATTCTGTTTGCAATTCACTCAACTTCTTGAATAAGTAGGTTTATGTCTTTTGTGAAATTTGAAAACTTTTCAGCCATTATTTATTCAAATACTTTTTCAACCCCTCCCTCTTTCTCTTTTCTTATCCACACTCCGATGGCATGTATGTTAGATCTTTTATTGTCTTTCCATAGGTCACAAAAGCCATGTTTAATTTTTTCCAGTATATTTTCTCTGTTGTCAGATTGGGTAATTTTTATTGATGTATCTTCAAGTTTACCAATTAGTTTCTTTGTTCTCTCCATTCCATTAAGTCTTTCCAGTAAGTCTTAATTTCAGTTAGCGGATTTTTCAGTTCTAAAATTTCTATTTTGTTCTTTGTATCTTATTTCTTTTCTGGGACTTTCTCTTTGTTTACTCAGTCTTCCTGTTGTTTTTCTTTTTTAAGTTTATTTATTTATTTTGAGAGAGAGAGCATGCAGGAAAGGGAGGGGCAGAGAGAGGGGGAGAGGAAGAATCTCAAGCAGCCTTCGTGCGGTCAGCATGGAGCCAGATGCGGGGCTCGAGCTCATGAACTGTGAGATCATGACCAGAGCCACAGTCGGCCGCTTAACTGACTGAGCCACCCAGGCACCCCTACCGAACGGTGTAAGTTCTTAATATATTTTAGGTATCGACCCTTTATCAGATAAATGATTTACAAATATTTTCTCCCATTCCGTAGGTTGGCTTTTTATTTTGTTAGTGGTTTCCTTTGCTGTGCTGAAGCTTTTTAGTTTGATGTAGTCCCACTGGTTGATCTTTGCCTTTTTTTCCCCTTTGTCTTTGCTTCTGGTGTCAGTCCAACAAATCATTGCCAACTGATGTAAAGGAGCTTACCACCCATGGTTTTTTCTAGGAGTCTTACGGTTTCAGTCTTATGTTCATGACTTTAATCCATTTTGAAGTGAGTGGTGTGTATGGTCTAGGAGAATGGCGTACCTTCACACTTTGGCAGAAGCTGTCCGGTTTTCTCAGCACTATATATTGAATAGACTGTCCTTTCCTCGTGTATATCCTTGGCTCTTTGTTGTAAATTAATTGACCTTATATGCACGGGTTTATTTCTGAGCTCTCGATTCTGTTCTATCGGTCCATGTGTCTATCTTTATGCCAGAACCATACTGTTTTGATTACTAGAGCTTTGCAGTGTAGTTGGAAATCAGGAAGTGCGATGCCTCCAACTTCGTTCTTTCTCGGGATTGCTTTGGACTATTTGTTTTTCGTTTGTTTTGTTTTGTTTTGTTATTATTAGTTTTTTGGTTCCATGCCAATAGTAGGATTTTCTTTTAATTTTTGATGAAAAATGTCATTAGAATTTTGATAGGGATTGCACTGAATCCGTAGATGGCTTTGGGTAGCCTTGACGTTTTAACACTATTAACAGTCCATAAACAGGGGATATCCTGCACTTATTTGTGTGTTCTTCAGTATTTTTCAGAGAAAGTCATAGTTTTCAGCACACAGATCTATCACTTCCTCAGGTAAATTGATTCCTAAGTATTTTATTTTTGGTACTGTTGTGAATGGTGCTGTTTTCTTTACTTCTTTTTCAGACATTTCATTGTTAGTGTGCGGAAATGCAACTGATTTTTGTATATTGATTTTGGCTTTTTAAAAAAATTTTTAAATGGTATTTAAGTAATCTCAACATCCAGTGTGGGGCTTGAACTCACCACTCGGAGATCAAGATTTGCATGGTCTTCTGACTGAGCCAGTCGGACACCCCTGTGTGTTGATTTTGAATCCGGTAACTCTACTGAATTTTTTGATTAGTTCCAATGTTTTTTGTTGTTGCTGCTGTTGTTATTGAAGTCGTTAGAATGTTCTATATATGAGATTGTATCATCTGCAAACAAAGGTAATTTTGCTTTTTTTCCCCACTTAGGATACCTTTTATTTCTTTTTCTTGCCGGATTGCCCTGACTTTCTTGTACTATGTTGAATAGGAGTGGTGAGAGTCAGTATCCTTGTGTTATTCTTTTTTTAAAAATTTATTTATTTTTGGGGCGCCTGGGTGGCGCAGTCGGTTAAGCGTCCGACTTCAGCCAGGTCACGATCTCGCGGTCTGTGAGTTCGAGCCCCGCGTCAGGCTCTGGGCTGATGGCTCAGAGCCTGGAGCCTGTTTCCGATTCTGTGTCTCCCTCTCTCTCTGCCCCTCCCCCATTCATGCTCTGTCTCTCTCTGTCCCAAAAATAAATAAACATTGAAAAAAAAAATTAAAAAAAAAATTTATTTATTTTTGAGAGAGTGTGAGAGCATGAGTTGGGAGGGGCAGAGAGAGAGAGGGAGAGAGAAAATCCCCAGCAGACTCCACACTGTCAGTGCAGAGCCTGATGCGGGGCCTGAACCCACAAGTGTGAGATCATGACCTGAGCTGAAATCCAGAGTTGAACGCTCCACTGACTGAGCCCTCCAGGCGCCCCCCACCCCCCATGTGTTTTCTTTTGTTGTTGTTTTTTGTTGTTGTGAGAGAGTATTTGAGTATCTGAGTCTTCTCTCTTTTTTTAACTGAATCTAGCTAAAGGCTTGTAAATTTCATCTCTTTGAAAACGCAGCTCTTAGTTTCACTGATCTTGTCTATTGTTTTTTCTAGTGTCTATTTCATTTATTTCTGCTCTGATCTTTGTGGTTTCCTTTCCTCTGCTAAATTTGGGCATAGTTTGTTCTTCTTTTTTCCAGTACCTTGAGGTGCCAAGTTATGGCTGTAAAATTCCCCCTTATAACTGCTTTTGCTGTATCCCATAGGTTTTGCTGTGTTGTGTTTCCATTATTGCTTATTTTGAAATATTTTTTGATTTCCCTTTTGGTTTCTTCTTTGGCCCACTGGTTTTTCAGGCGTGTGTTGTTTAGGTTCTACGTGCTTGTAAAATTTCCAGCTTTCCTTTGTTGTTGTTTTCTAGTTTTACACCACGTGGTTAGAGAAGATTGCTATATCTTCTTGATGGATGGATCCCTCTTCTTGACGGATGAATCATTATATCATGACCCTTATTCTTGGTATCATTTTTAACTTAGTGTCTTTTTCTGTCTGATGTAGGTATAGAGCTACCCGGCTGTCTGTTTTCCTCGTGCGTGGAATTTATTTGTCCAGCCCTTTGCTTTGAAACTATGTGTGTCCTTAAAGCTTAAGAGTCTTCGGTTGGCCATCATATAGTTGATTCTTGTCCCCCACCCCCGTCCAGCTAGTCTATTTCTTTTGATTGGAGAATTGAATCCCTTTATATTTGGAGTAATTATTCACAGGTTAGGAGTTACGAATGCTGTTTTATTCATATTTTGGGGGATTGTTTGCAGTTTTCTTGTTCCTTTCTTCCCTTCTTGGTGCCATCCCTTGTGACTTTATGATTTTCCACGGTGCTATGTTTCGATTCTCTCTCTTTGTCTGTTGTGAACCTACTGCAGGTTTTGCCTTGTGGTTATCATGAGGTTTGCATAAAACATCTTACTGAGGTAACAGTCTGTTTTATGCCAATAACAATTTAACTTTGATCACATTCAAAAGCTCTACCTTTTTACTCCCTCCTTTTATGTTTTTAATGTTGCAATTTATCTCTTTTTACATGACATATCCATTAACAATTATGGTGGCTATAGTTATTTATTTATCTATTTTAGATTTTGGACTGGTCTATCCCTACATGGCCCAGACTCAGGACTGATCCAAAGGAGCCTGGAGGTCAAGTCATGTAACACTCAGGTGCATAACTCACCCCTGCCCTCAGGCATCAAGCCCTCCCAGCCTACTGAACAGGGCCCATCCTTTCCCAGCAGGCCATCATCCTGAGGCCAGCAACCTTCTGCATACTGCCACTGGCCAGGAGGCCTGAATTATTGTCACCATGAGACCCCACACAGCCCTGAGGTCCCACCTTGCCTTAGCTACAGTTATTTTGAGTATTCTATCCTTCAACATTTATACTAAAGTCAAGTGGTTAATACACCACCATATTATAACACTAGAGTATTCTGAATTTGTTGTTGTTTTTTTAAAATTTTTTACATTTACTTTTTGAGAGACATAGAGAGACAGAGCACAAGTTGGGGAGGGGCAGAGAGAGAAGGAGACACAGAATCCGAACCAGGCTCCGGGCTCCGAGCTGTCAGCACAGAGCCCAACGCAGGGCCCGAACTCACAAACTGTGAGATCATGACCTGAGCCGAAGCCGGACGCTCAACCGACTGAGCCACCCAGGTGCCCCTAGAGTATTCTGAATTTGTATACTTACCTTTACCAGTGTTTGTATTCTTTCTTCCTGCAAAACCTACCAACAGCCTTTTGGGAGTCTCCTTTTAGGTTACAAGCTTATTTTCTCTTTCTGGTTTAAAACATTTTTTTTTTTTTGATTTTTGAAAATACTATTTTAATGTCTTGGAGAGGATCTCTTTGAGTTTGTTTGGTGACCCATGAGCTTGATTAACTTCCCCTGATTTGAGAAGTTCTTGGCCATTATTCCTTTAAATAATCTTTCTTCCCCCTCTCCCTCTCTTCTTCTCCAGAACTGCAATCATTTGCAACTGGTTCCTTTGATGGTATCCCATAGATCCTGTTTTTCATCCTTTTTTCTTTTGTCCTTCTCTGACTGGATAATTTCAAGGTTCCTGTCTTCTAACTCAAAGATTTTTTTTTTTTTCTGCTTGATTCATTCTGTTGCTGATGCACTCTAGGGCATCCCCTCCTCCATTCCATTCATTATATTTTTCAGCTCTAGAATTTGTTTCCTTTAAAAAAATTTTTTTTAACATGTATTTATTTTTTAGAGACAAAGAGAGACAGACCATGAGCAGGGGAGGGGCAGAGAGAGAGGGAGGCAAAGAATCCGAAGCAGGCTCCAAGGCATCATCACAGAGCCTGACGCGGGGCTCGAACTCACGATCTGCGAGATCATGACCTGAGCCGAAGTCAGACGCTCAACCAACGGAGCCACCCAGGCGCCCCTAGAATTTGTTTTCTGAAATGATTTCTATCACTTTGTTAAGCTTCTCATTTTGTTCATGTATTGTTTCTCCTATTTCTTTGAGCTGCTCTTCTGTGTCTTCTTGTACCTTAGTGAGTTTCCTTAACATAGCTATTTTGAATTCTCTAGCGGGTAAATTGCAGATCTCCGTGCTTTGGGGATG